>NW_006290460.1:813282-819857 GCF_000327345.1 Myotis davidii
GTGACGGGGTGGGCCCGCAACCTCCCCATCGACCCTGTCTTGAGTGTGACAGGAGGGGGTGCCCCAACCCCCCAATAGGCCCTACCCTGAGCGTGACTGAGGGTGGCATCGCAACATCCCGATCCACCCTGCTGTGCATGAGAGGGGGCGGTGCCCCAACTCCCCAATCGGCCCTGCTCTGAGCCCGACCAGGGGCTGCAACCTAGGGATTAGGCCTGCCCTCTGCCACCCGGGAGCAGGCCTAAGCCAGCAGGTCGTTATCTCCCGAGGGGTCTCAGACTTCGAGAGGGCACAGGCTGTGCTGAGGGAACCCCCCTCCCCCCCAAGAGCATAAATTTTTGTGCACCGGTCCTCTAGTCTTATGTAATAAAAACTTAATATGCTAAGTATCCAGTCGATTAGTCAGCCGTTCAACTAATCAAAGTGTAATATGCTAATGATATGCTAAGGCTGCTCAACCGCTCGCTATGACGTGCACTGACCATCAGGGGCAGATGCTCCGACTAGTAGGTTAGCTTGGTGCTGGGATCTGGCCAATCAGGACTGAGCGAGACAGTCCAGACATGCCCTGGAGCCCTCCCGTGGTCCCTCCCTGGCTAGCCAATCTCCCGCGTCCCTCTCCAGCCCCGATCGTGCACCAGTGGAGGTCCCTAGGCCTGGTCTGTGCCCTCTTGTAATCTGGGACCCCTCGGGGGATGTTGGAGAGCTGGTTTTGGCCCAATCCTGTAGGCCAGGCCAAGGGACTCCACTGGTGTATGAATTTGTGCACTGGGCCTCTAGTTGTATATAAGAGAGAAGAAATTTAAAAAGATCTAAAGGTTTTGAGGCTGAGAAGAGAAGATTTTGGTAATTTAAAATGAGTGGGCTTCTGTTTCATTAAAAAAAAAAAATCATTCACCCAAACAGATAGATAAGTAGGAGCTAGAATACAGTTTATCTCTGTTTGGCTTCAAGTTGCCATCTATGGTCCACTTCTGTTGTGCCAATGTGAAGCAGATAACTTTAGTAGTGAAAGTTACCATCACCAGGTTTACCTTCCTCCTTTTACAGGTTAGAAAGCTCAGACCCTCAGAGATTAAGTATCTTGTTAAGGTAAAATAAATAGTCGTATCTTCAGACTAGAATCTGGATCTTCATTTTTGTTATATGATATTTCAATCCAAAAAGCAAAACTGCCAGAACATTATCAAATGTTAGAAAATAAAGAGAAATTAATTTTTAAAAGGAAATTTATAGGTATGATTTCTTTGAACAAAAATTTGTCCCTGAAATGTGACTAGAATTAAATTAATCAGAACATAGTTAAATATAACCAGAGGAGCCCTAGCGGGTTTGGCTCAGTAGATAGAGCGTCAGCTTGTAGACTGGAGGGTCCCCGGTTCAATTCGGGTCAAGGGCACATGCCTGGATTGCAGGCTCGATCCCAGTAGGGGGCGTGCAGGAGGAAGCTGATCAATGATTCTCACTCATCATTGATGTTTCTATCTCTCTCTCTTTCTCCCTTTGTCTGTAAAATCAATAAAAGTTTATATATGAAAAATTTTTTAATAAAATTGAAATTAATCATATTTTTACTATATTTGATTGTCATATATTATGCTTCCTTATTGTAGACCTTTCTATAAATAAAATAGGGAAATTAAAAGAGCCCTGCCCAAATCCTTGGAAACAAGAACTAAAGAATCCCAACATCAGAAATTAAGCAGAAACTATTCAAATTGCCAAAGAGGAAGCATTTGAGAGTCATCCATGTGTCAAAAATTGTTAATTTATAAAATGAATATTTAAAAATTAATCTCCCAGAAGGACTTATGAAGTGAGCCTTATATTGATTCAGAAAATACTCAGTACACTGCAAAAGTAGGAAAAAAACTAGATGAGGCAAACTGGAAATCTGGTTTTCCCGCACTTGCCAATGTTGGTTGTGTATACACACAAACGTGGTAGCCCTTATTTTGTTGTATGGGTTCTCTCAAATAACGAATTATTATTGAGGGGTAGGGGAGCATGAAAGTGGGTGGGAGGAGAGAATGACCCATGGCGAGATGGGCTGCATCTTGTTCCAACTGTCTCACCAAGGAGATCATGGAGACTGTGGCATTTGCTCTCTGGGACTTGACTGAAGTCAGGCAGGAGTTGTTTTTAAACCTGGTCCTACAGCCAAGGTTATTAATTCACAACACACCTTAAGTCCTGTCACTTATAGAATCCTAATGCAGTATTCCATAGCTTACCCCTATCTTCATCTCCTTCTTCTTTATTCTTACCACCAGTCGATCACCATACCCCAGAGACACATGCTCAAAGCCAGGCTGCACTGGAGGCCTCTTCAGATCTATATCACCCAGGATAGTCCTCACTAGTCCTGCATTTTTCTTTCCCCTCTCACCTTCTTGAACATTTATTTACAATTCTGTCCCTGCATTATGGTCCTTACTATGAGGTGGATGGTATTCATGGTTGAAACCATAGCCCACCAAAGAACTGTTTTTCATTTTAACATGGGCCCTTTGGAGGTAGGTGACTTCCCTCAAATAGTGATGCTAATGTCAAAAATGTCATACTTCATGGACAGTAGTTTGGGGGAAGGTGGTTTATTATAACTCTCAAATCACTCCCAAGTAGTTGGTTATTACACCTTAATGTGGAATTGCTTTGGGTTTGGGTACGTAAAGAATTCTAAGTTGTCACTGAATCTACTAAAATTATGCTTACTTTGAAGACTTTTGATATTGATAAAATTCATACAATAGATAGGACTTCAACTCTCAAGCCAATGAAAAATAAGCAAAAACTCATTTACTTCTTTTTTATAATTATTTTTAAAAGCATGACAAATGCAAAGACAATCATACTTATTTTACAAAGACATACCTGGATGAAGTCAAATATGGTAAGAGGCAGAAGATCATCCAAAATTGCTATATCTTTGGAAAATCTATTAAGAATTCCACCTGTAATATAAAAGAAGATAAATTCAACAATCAGTAATCTTAAAAAATACATTAATATTTTATAAATCTGGCTCATAGCAGAAGCATTCAGAACTCAAATAAGACTTATCATGTAATCAAATACGGACGTAGAAAAATTTAGTGTTCTATAAAGGTTCTAAGTAACTGTGTTCAAGTTATTGTCTCCCACTTTTAAACCTTTATAAAATACAGATTGCTGTAAGGTTCAGGCCAAAATTAATGTCTTTAATAGAGCCCTTATCACAAATTATGACAGGAATGGGTACTCTTCCTATTACAATCTCACACTTGCCAGCCTGGCTATGTTCTCACCATTCACTTACACCTGTAGTCAGACCCTATCGCTCTCCTCTCTAATTTCCTCCAATTTTTGACTCACCTCTGCAGAACCCATGGCTTCTCCAGAACCTACACCACATGTATGTCCTCAGCCATGTTCTCCCTTTCTACCCTCTTCACTGGCAATCTAAGCTTTAGCCTATTTTCTAAGGTCCAGACTCATATATATAAGTCTGGTAATTCTTCCTTAAGTAGAAAAGAATTATATATGAGGCGTCTACTATGCATCAGACACAATGCAAGAAACTGAGGTGACACAGGTGAAAAAGCTGTGTTCCGTGTCCTTGAGGAATTCATTGTCTAGGCTTAGTGAAACTCATAACATAATGCTGTACAAACAAAGTGATAGTGAATCTTATCATTCACCACCATCCCCACCAACTGCAGGATAAAGTCCAAATTCTTAGTTTAATATTTAATGCCATCGATGATTTGGCCTTAAACCCCTTAGTTAATACAAGCCTTCTCTACTCAAACATTCTGTTTCAGCCAAATTGTTTGATTCTTTTTCAAACTTTATTTTTTAATTATAGTTGGCATAGAATATATGTTTCAGGTACAAAAGAGTGACTAGATATTTATATATCTTACAAAGTGATCACCCTAATAAGTCTAGTACCTACCTGGCATCATAGTTATTACAATATTATTGATTTTATTCTCTATGCTGTACTTTATTCTCTCGTGACTAATTTTATAACTAAATCCCTTTCTTGGTTTCTTCTTTTTTTAAAAAAAAATATATTTTTATTGATTTCAGAGAGGAAGGAGAGGGAGAGAGAGATAAAAAACATCAGTGATGAGAGAGAATCATTGACCGGCTGCCTCCTGCATGCCCCTGACTTGGGATCTGGCCCACAACCTGGGCATGTGTCCCTGACCAGAATCAAACCCAGGACCCTTCAGTACCCAGGCTGATGCTCTGTCCACTGGGCCAAACCGAGTAGGGCTTGGTTTATTCTTTAAATACACTCGACACTCTCTTACCTCCATGACTTTGCTATGAGATTCCCTCTGCCTGAAAACCATTTCCTCTCATCTTTGTCAAATCTATGTCTCCTCTCCCTCCTGGGCCAATTCAAATGCCTCTCTTACAAAGAAACATCAATGTTGGCACCAGCATCTCCTCTGGACACACTTAATACCTTTACTATATCTTGTCAGCACCTCTGGTATAATGACTACTAAAGGCCCAGTGCATGAAATTCGTGCACTCAGAGGAGTCCCTCAGCAAGGCCTGTGCCTTCTCACAGTCCGGGACCCCTCGGAGGATGTCCGCCTGTGGGCTTAATCCCACTCTGCAGAGAGCAGGCCTAAGCTGGCAGTTGGACATCCCACTTGCGGTCTGGGAGCCCTTGCTCCTTACTGCCCGTCTGCTTGCTGCTCCTTACCACTGTGCTTTCTGCTCCTTAGCACTGCCTCAGAGGCGGGAGAGGTTCCCGCCACTGCCCCTGCCCTTGCCAGCCATGAGCCGGGCTTCTGCCTGAGTGGTGCTCACCCTGTGGGAGTGCACTGATCTCTGGGGCAGCTCCTATGTTGAGTGTCTGCCCCTGGTGGTCAGTGGATGTCACAGCTAGGGGTCGCTCCACTTTTTGGTCAATTTACATATTAGCCTTTTATTATATAGGACACCCATGTCTTATATCATAGTCACTTGTATTAAATGTCTTATCTCTGTTTCTAGACTGTAAATTCCTAAAGGTCAGTGGGACCTCACCACATTTATTTTCCATTATGCATAACCCTCATCCAAAAGCCTTATCTGTAGGAATTATTTAATGCATATTTATTGATTTAAATATTATTGATAAAGGCAAGGAAGTATTGGTTGCTGCTGATTATAGCAGGGGTCCCGGACTGTGAGAAGGCACAGGCCTTTCAGTATGTAGGTAACAGACGGAAAAACTCAGTAACAGCAATGTTTTTTTAAAATAAAGCATCATCTTTTCATACAGAAATTCGGAGTATGGGTAGGGGTGGGTAAAGAACATCTAGATGTTAGGGTCTTCTTGCTATTTCAGTTCTCATGAGCATAAGGGGAAAATGCAAAAAACAGAGATTTTTCAGAATCATTCTACAAAGCAGATTAAACTTTGGAAAATAAGATGAATGAGAAAATGAAATGAATAGTAACCATTTAATTATGAAAGAGAAGATTCTTACTATTTCAGTTCTCATGAACATAAGGAAAAATGCAAAAACAGAGATGATTCAGAATCATTTTACTAGCAGATTAAAGTTTGGAAAATAAGATGAATGAGAAAATGAAAAGGATGGTAACCATTTAATTATGAAAGAGAGAAGGTTCTTAACCACTATGTGTAGTGTTTAAAGGAATGAGGAGCTCTGAAACATAAAGAGGGGAATGGAAAGTGCACCCCCTGTGGGAATAGGGCCCCTCAGAACGAACAACAGGGAACTGACCTTTATTGCATGTTGGCTATGTAACAGGCAAGAAGATTGCCTGTTTTATTCTCACAAGGATCCTCTGAGGCCCCCATTTTACAGTTGCAAAAGCAAGGCTCAGGCTCAGAAGAGTAACTTGCCTATAATCATCACTCTTATGGTGACAATCTAGGACTCAAACAATTCCCATGCTCTTTCCAGTACCTCTCATTGCCTGTTTATAGCTGTTGGCAACTTGGACAAATCCTCTATCTTCTCTGGGTCTCAGTTTTTCCATAAAAAATAAAATCGTTGAATCAAGGTAATCTAACATTCCTTTTAGGTATAAAATTTCTTAGCTCTAAAACATGGGAATGGAGGGATCATATCTCAACATAATAAAAGCCTTATATGACAACCTTAGAGCCAACATTATACTCAATGGGCAAAAACTAAAATCATTTCCCCTAAGAACGGGAATAAGACAAGGATGCCCATTCTCACCACTCCTGTTCGACATAGTACTGGAAGTGTTAGCCATAGTGATCAGACAAGAAGAAGAAATAAAAGGCATCCAAATTGGAAAAGAAGAAGTAAAACTGTCCTTATTTGCAGATGACATGATATTGTGCATAGAAAACCCTAAAGACTCCATAAAAAAACTATGAGGTTTAATAAATGAATTAGGCAATGTAGCAGGATGCAAAATCAACACCCAGAAATTGATGGCTTTTTATACACCATTAATGAACTCACAGAAAGAAAAACAACAAAAACAATCCCATTTACCATTGCACACACACACACACACACACACACACACACACACACATGGTAGCTAGGAATAAACTTAACAAAGGAGGTAAAGAACCTATA
>NW_006290460.1:819963-823159 GCF_000327345.1 Myotis davidii
AACATATAGGTCAATGGAATAGAATAGAGAGCCCAGAAATCGACCCAAACCAATATGCTCAATTAATATTTGACAAAGGAGGCAAGAACATACAATGGAGTCAAGATAGTCTCTTCAATAAATGGTGTTGGGAAAATTGGACAGATATATGCAAGAAATTAAACTAGACCACCAACTTACACCATCAACACAAAAATAAACTCAAAATGGATAAAGGACTTAAATGTACAAGAAACCATAAAAATTCTAGAAAAATCGAAAGGCAGCAAAATATCAGACATATGCCGAAGCAATTTCTTCACTGATACAGATCCTAGGACACTTGAAACCTAAAGAGAAAATAAACAAATGGGACTACATTAAAATAAAAAGTTTCTGCAAAGCAAAAGAAACCATCGACAAAACAACAAGAATGCCCACTTCATGGGAGAACGTATTTGCCAATGTTATATCCGATAAGGGCCTAATCTCCAAAATTTATAGGAAACTCATACATCTTAACAAAAGGAAGTTAAACAATACAATCAAAAAATGGGTAAAAGGACATAAATAGACACTTTTCCAAAGTGGACATACAGAAAGCCAAAAGACACATGAAAACATGCTCAAAGTCACTAATCATCCAAGAGATGCAAATCAAAACAATAATGTACCATCTCACACCTGTCAGAATGGCTATCATCAACAAATCAACAAATGACAAGTGCTGGTGAGGATGTGGAGAAAAAGGAACCCTTGTATATTGCTGGTGGGAATGCAGACTGGTACGAAGTTTCTTCAAAAAATTAAAAATGGAACTCACATTTGACCCAGTAATCCCACTTCTAGGAATATATCCCAAGAAAACAGAAATACCAACCAGAAGGGATATATGTACCCCTATGTTCATAGCAGCACAATTTATAATAGCTAAAATTTAGAAACAGCCTAAGTGCCCATCTGCAGATGAGGGGATTAAAAAACCGTAGTACATCTACACAATGGAATACTAAGCTGCTGTAAAAAAGAAAGAACCCTTATCATTTGCAACAGCATGGATGGACATGGAGAGCATTAGAACATGATGCTAAGCAAAATAAGGCATGATCTCACTCATTTGTGCAATTTAATGAATAACATAAACTGATAAACAAAAACAGAGCCAGAGACATAGAAGCATCAAACAGACCATCAAACTTCAGAGGAAAGGTGGGGGGAGGGGAAGGAGGGGGGTAAGAGATCAACGAAAGGACTTGTATTCATGCATATAAGCATAACCAATGGACAAAGACACTAGGGGGGTGAGGGTAAGTGCTTGAACAACATAAACTGATGAACAAAAATAGAACCAGAGTCATAGAAGGATCAAATAGACTGTCCAACCTATGAGGGAAGGTGGGCGGTGAGGGGGTAAGAGATCAACCAAAGGACTTGTATGCATGCATATGAGCATAACCAATGGACACAGATGGGGTGGTGAGGGGATGTGCTGTGGGTTAGGGGTGGCCAGGGAGAGGTCAATGGGGGGGGAAGGAGACATATGTAATACTATATGTAATACTTCAAACAATAAAGAGATAAAAATAAATAAATAAATAAAACATGTGGTGCTGATGAGTATATCCAAATGAGGCAAGGCTTTAGTGACCGACAAGGACTTCAGAACAAATATAAAGATCTTCCTGCACACTAACACTGGAATTTTGTTAACCAGTAAAAAATAGATTGATATTTCTTATCTTGAGAATCATAGATACAAATCACTCTAAAATCCTCAATCCTGGAAGTTATTCTTTCCTTTACAATCAAATGCTTCTGTGTCTACCTCCTCTCCCTTTGTCTGTGAATTCTTCCAGGGCAGGTACTGTGCCCCATTCATCTTTTCCTACCAACCCCTGGCTCCGTGCCACACAAAGTAAGTACTCAGCAGACTGCTGTAAGGATAAAACTTGGGGAATTCCTTATTAAACTCAAAATGGCAATTTGACTAAATGAGAATTAATGGAATTGATTACTTTCAATGTACCTTATTGCACTTAGTTTCTGGGTTTTTTAAAATCTTTGGTCCCTTTATTTCACTGTTCTTTTTGTGATTTTATTTTTATTAAGGTATAACTGACAAATAAAATTATAAGGTATTTAAAGTGTGCAATGTGATGATCTGATACATGTACACGTTGTAAAAGGATTCCTCCCATTGAGTTAACATACCCATCACCTCTCATATCTACATTTTTAAAAATTTATTTTATTTTTCCCATTACCATTTATGTCTTCTCTGCCCCATTCCACCTCCACCTCCTCCCCTTCCACGATCACCAGTGTTGCCCAGAAAGACCTGCTGTTCTATTGCAATGCCATCAACATCACTTTTTAACAAACTGAGCTAGTCCAATGAACTGATACAGAAATGTGAAGAGCAACAATACCTGACAGTCTATATATAGTATCTGGGAAATGTACATGCCTGTCATAAGGAAGCTCAACAAAGTTCAGATGGCTCTGTGCAAAGCCAACACTACCGCTAGAAAACCAACTAAATCACAGGCCCTTTTGATGGTGGACCAGCAGCTTCAGTTTGTAAACCTAGTCAGGTACCTGCTTTCAACGTGTTGAGGGTTGACATAGGCGCATGAAGAACAGAATGTAACATTTTGTGGTGTAAAATTTTCGACACTGTGATTAGAGAATGCACTAGTGGTAAACCTCGGGAGAATCCCAGGGCAAGCAAACTGTCGGCTACTCCCACATAAATGTAAAAAACATAAAATGCGCTGGTACTGGTGAAGATCACTGGATGGCTGTTATTTGTACTTGCAGTACTATTCCCTTTGTCTGGAGGAGGTGTTCTGTAAAGAAAAGGGAAATCGTTACTCAGCAACAAAACCTTCCCATTGAATTTTCAATACCATATGCAAAGGAAACAGAAGTTGAGTCGAAAGAAACACAAATATTTCATTAGCAGAGTTTATGACTTTAATCTCAAGAATTTACTATTGCAAGAAAGTAGATTAAACTTTTTCACCATTGAAATAGATAAAATGGATTCTTATTAAGTATTCAGAGAAAATTATAATATATAATGTTTTAAATATTTTCCTTGTGTTTCATGGAAACTGAACACAACTGAATTCTTCAGAAATTGGTGAAAAGCTGCAGGATCTGCACATGCTCACAATTTTAAAAAAATAATTCCATTTTTCACTTCTGTGATATT
>NW_006290460.1:823184-826676 GCF_000327345.1 Myotis davidii
ATGAAGCACAGATATTACAATACTTAATAAGTCCCAAATAATCAATAGTAACAAAATACAATCCACAATAGGACACAGAATACTCACTCTTTAACTATCCACAACACAGCCAAAGAAACAGCCACCTGCAATGGAACAACCAATACACAGTTGTTTTTTTTTCCCCATGGTCTTTACCTGTTCTTCCCAAACCCACCTCTAATTCCACCATGACCAACATCAAAACACACACAATTACATTTTCACTTTCTTTCCATTATTTGTAGTAAGTTAATGGGGTTTAAATTTCACTGAATTAAATACTTTGTCATTTTTTTCCTTCATTCAACAGGAAGTATTCATCACCTCATAGGAGAGATAAGATCATAACTTAATGTTTTAAGTAAACTTTGTTTCTTATAAAGAGACTAATCTCAGCCTGCTAGCGGATAATTTATCTGGTTATTTATAATCAGGTAAATAATTTCATTTGTCATGCAATGATTATGAGGAGCTAATCTCTATGAAACTAATTAATTATTGGAAGAGATGAGATTATTATTTATGAAAATCAGTTAAAAGTCTCAACAGTATAAAAACTCACAGTTTATGAATAAAGATAAGGTGCATTCACTAGATAAAACTAGATAAAACATACATCACCAGATAAAACATACACTATCTGTACTATTTGGGCTTTCTCAGATGGAAACTTTTGGCTGATGGACAAATGTTATATGCCATAACTAAACAAAACAAAATTTTAACAATTATGTGTTTTTTTTAACTTCCTTTGATATGTAAATTAGCTGTTCTATATCAATTTGACTTTGTAGTCTCTTAAACTTGTGGAGAAACAATCTTCAGTTGATGCCCCTACAACTGTAATACTAGAAATGACTGAAATGATACAATTTGCTCAATAATAACTAAACCAAAAATTCAAATAGAAAAAAAAACCCCACAAGAAATGTGAGTAAAATAATTTGAAAAGGAACACAGCATAGAAATAAGCAAGGAAGAAACAAACAGTCTTGGTATGAGAAATCTATGTCTTATTTCATACTCAAATGTATCTTAAGTATGTAATAGTACTATATAAAAATTTATGAAGAACATTTAGCATTAGTTAAGAAATTACATTATAGGGGGAAGGTCAATGGGAAAGAAAGGAGACATCTGTACTATTTGTAATATTTTAAACAATAAAATTAAATTAAAAAAAGAAATTACATTATGAAGTCCTATACTTGAAACAGGTGTATCTGTGTTAGTTAAATTCACATATCAGATAGGAGTATAATGATGAAAAATCTAATGGCATTAATCTCGCTTTCCTACTTTTCTTCATTGTACACATCGCCTTTATGCACTGTATTTATAAAGAGAAAAGCTACCCTTATTTCTTTGAAACTCAAGATGACAAGAAACTCAACAATAATCTATGTCAAAAGTCTTTGTTCCAGTACAAATGTTTTTCTATTTCCTAAGACTAATCAAGACGCTCAAGGATTTAGATAAGGATATATTTCTGAGTCACTCTTTGGTTATTATAGTCCCACTTTGTTCCAATTAAAGGAGTGTCAACAATGCTGGTATTGCCAACATTCTCTGGATGTGAGTAAATCCCAGACTAAATATTTTATAGCATTTACTATGGAGCAATAACCAAAGCAATTTTCCAAAGAACTTAACTAATGAGTGTAATATAAAGTTATTTCCTGGCTCTTGTGGATAGAGACATGGAACCTGCAACCCAAACTCTTTTATTGACTGAAACAAATACCTTTCCAAACACTTGACATAATGACTTTAGCAAATATACTTGGACTATATAGAAACAATTGAGTAAGCAAGTTCTATCATTTCATTTCCAGAATGTTTTCAGATTATAAAAGTTCACACAGTTTAGGACAGAGTGGCTATCCTGTATGGTTAAAGTTAAAAAGTCTTTATTTGCAGAGTTTTAAACATCATCCCATGTAATAGGAAACAGTACAGTGTAGGCCAGCACCGTCCAATAGAAATCTAAATCATAGAAATGTTATATTTGTGCCTTGTTCAATACTGTTGCCAGTGATCACATATGGCACTTAATCACTTGAAATGTGGTTAGTGTATGTGAATGAGGAACCAAATTTTAAATTTTTTAAAATCAATTTTATTTAAGCTATATGATCATGTGTGGCTGGTGGCTACTGTATTGGATAATTCATCCATAGATTATAACTATTAGTTATGTAGGTGTGCAGACAGATTATTTGCTATATATCCATGTTAGGCATCGGGATCTGATGATGGCATTCTCTAAGAATATACCCATGAATGGCCAAGATGATGACTAATGAACTTTGCAAATGGAACCAAGATGAAAAGTAAAACCAATATTTAAAAAGCTAGAATTAAAATTATGAAGGTAATTTGTCTACATGATTAAAATAAAGTGGATATGAGTGTAGAATATCATAGTATATACATATGGAAAGAGAAGTCATGTACCTACCTTTGAAAGACTTATTTGCTAAATGAATTACTAAATATCTGAGGAGGAGTGATAGATGAAAGTTGATCAAGCATGTAGTCAATCCTTATATTATGGTTTCAAAAAGAAAATGTAGTGTAGGACTAGGGCAAGAATATATCCAGGACCTATGAGGAACCCTGGTGAGACACAATTCTGATATTGACAACTAAAGAAAATAGGTTTGAAAGAGAAGAAAATTGCCAAGGGCAAATGTGATAAGACCTGGTTTATAAAAGGCTCAAAAATGTAAATACAAGCAAATTAGGTATAATAGTCCAACATTCTATCATGAAGAGCTTTAATTGACTGCAGAGAAGATATAACTAGATATTTCACTGTGAACATCTGCAGAGGCCTTTAAATATGACTGAAGGTTCGAAATGCTCTAGATGTTAAGCCTAGTTGATAACAGTAATCCCTTCCAGTCATAACAGATGTCTCTGCCTGTCCTCATGCCCATATCCAATCCATTTTGCATATAGCAGACTGAGTGAGGTTTTATTTTATTTTTAACTTGTAAATGTTTTATTTATTTTGAGAGAGAGGAAGGAAGAGGGAGAGAAACATCAATGTGAGAGAGAAACATTGATCAGATGCTTACCATAGGCTCCCCAAGCAGGGACCAAACCTGTAACCTGGGCATGTGCCCTGACTGGAAATAGTACCTGTAACCTCGCAGTGCACAGTTTGATGCTCAACCAACTGAGCCACACTGGCCAAGGCAAGAATGAGCTTTTTAAAACAAAAAGGCCCACATCACATCCTCCCTGAATCCTTTAGAGGCTTCCTATTTCATTTAAAATAAAACGTAAGAAAAAAAAGAAGATGGCGGCGATATAGGCAGACGCGTCCCAGGTCGTGTCCCGGAGCAAATGGAGTGAGCAGCTGAAACTAATAACACCCACCCCGAACTGGTGAAAGGGCTCAGCTGGTGAGACGGTTTGCAGCCGGGAAGGGCAGAACTCCCCTGGAAAGGTAAAAAAAACCCC
>NW_006290460.1:833437-883862 GCF_000327345.1 Myotis davidii
AGCATAACCAATGGACATAAGACACTGGGGAATAGGGGAGGCTAGGGGACTGTCTAGGGCGGGGGAAAAAAAGGACCAAATATTAATACCCTTTGGAAAAAAAAAAAAAATTAAAAAAAAAAAACGTAACCTTTTTAAGATAGTCAGGGGTCCCGGGAGTCCAGTTCTGGCCTACTTTTCTACATCATCACATATTGCTTGCTTCTCTCTCCCACCCCCCAATTACACTAGCCTCCTCTCAGTTTCCATGATTTACCAAACTCTTCAAAGACCTTTGCATTTACCCCGGTGTTTGTATGTCTGAATCTTCTTATCATTTGGGTATCAGTGAATGTCATTTCCTCAGAATGGCCTCCCTCTCCACCCACCTTTTCCCACCTTTATGTTATAGCAATCTATTTCCTCCTAGTGCTTATCATGTTCTGTAATTATTTCCATCAAAATGTATTTAGTATTTCTCTCCTCCCTCAGAAAGTACTTTATAAAAGCAGAGAGAAGTCAATTGCCCTCTTTAACATTACATCCTCAATGCCTAGCACAATACTTAGTAAACAGTCGGTATTCGGTAAATATGTAAGTAAAGTAATGGATAAGAGAATAATTTAAAATATACTTACAGATGTCAACAGAGAGAAAATATACAATGATCATATAGAAAACACATTAAAAAATGAAGGTGACATGTTATGTAAAGATAAAGAACCAAGCCTTAACGGGTTTGCCTCAGTGGACAGAGTGTTGGCCTGCAGACTGAGGGGTCCCAGGTTCGATTACGCTCAAGGGCATGTACCTTGGTTGTGGGCACATCCCCAGTAGGAGGTGTTCAGGAGGCAGCTGATCGATGTTTCTCTCTCATCAATGTTTCTAACTCTCTATCCCTTTCCCTTCCTCTCTGTAAAAAATCAATAATATATATATTATTGATCAATATATATTAATCAATATATATATATATTAAAAAGATAAAGAATCAAAATCCAATTTATCCCACAAGCTTTGTACATGTACAGAATTCAGAATGACCTCCAAAGTCATGAAATGAGATCTGTGTTAAATGAATACCTATGAAAACACTATTCACATTTTGAGTTTTACCAAAGGAACACAGCATTATATATGTTCTTTTAACATTATAAACCTAAGTACATTCATGTGCTCCATCTGTATGCTTTGTTTAGTTCTTCACTATACGCATAGTACAAAACATTGTGTCTGGCATATTGAGGGACTACAAAAGTATGTGTTGAATGAGTTAAAGGTTGAGTGAATGACAGAAAGCGATAGTAAAGTGACACCTTGTCATGACTTAACACATGATTTTAGTGCTTCATAGGTCAAATCATGTCCTAAAACTGAGACCCAATTTAAGTAAAGCTGCCTTAAAAGGATGACTGTTGATCAATAGCAGCAGTGGTATTATGGGAGCATATTACATGTCCAAGCTAGCCAGGGATTCCTGATTAACAGACAGAAGGAAAATCATAAAAGAATAAATATAGCAGTTCTCTGACACATTTCTTAAAAATCACAGAATGAAAGCACTGCACAGGACTTTTCTGGATACTCCAACCAACAACAATAACTGCTGGTATAAAAGGAGCTAATAATATCGTACACATGTGCAGCAGCTCAATGCTCAATAACCAATCTGATAATTGCCTCCTAATCTATTATTTGCATTTTTCTCTCTATCTAGTCAATGATGCCAAGCAGGAACACTAGAAACACCAACATAAAAATTTTATAGCCTACATCCTTGGTGCCAATATCTCAGAACTTACAGAAGATATTATTCTGTAGTCTGAAAAATGGTACAAAAGTATAATGGTAGACTGACACTTAGCAAAATGATATGCTACTGCTAAGGGGCAATAAACTGAACAGACCAAACTAATATTTTTAGTGTATCACTTTGAAAATTTTTTAAAAGTCTAGGTATTCAGTACTGTAAAAGATAAGCTTATTGAACCTACTGTATATAATAAAATCTAAATTAAAGTACAGCCCCTATGAAAACTAAAACTAAATCACTTTCACCAAGAAATATATTTTAACCTTTATTTAAGTTCTCTGATCATGATGAGCATGAGGCTCTAAACAATGTTTAAAAGAACTAAACTATCTTCCAAAGCACTGATGAGATATTTCAAAGGTAATGAGAAAGAGGAACACGGCTATCAAGAAAGGAGCTTAGAAAAAAACCAAGATGGCGACATAGGGAAACACCGGAGATTGCTGCCTCGCACAACCACTTCAAAAATACAACTAAAAGATGGAATGGACATCATCCAGAACCACAGGAAGGCTGGCTGAGTTGAAATTCTACAACTAGAAGGAAAGAGAAAAGCATATCGAGACTCAGAGGAGGTGTGGTGCGGAAGTAAGGTATGGAGGCGCATGCGGAGAGGGCTGGTGGCTGAGGACACAGTTGTCTTTTTCAATCAGGAGGGAGTCTCAAGCTCTGAGCTCCAGTTCTGGGCGAGTCTCTGGGGACCCAGACTCATACGGGAGAAACTGGACTGTTTGGCATTGGCTGGAACTCGAGGGCAGCTTTCTCTCGGAGGTGACTGCAGCGATTGCCGGGACACTGAGAAGCGGGGACTCTGACGGCAGGACTGAGAGCAGCTCAACTGCTAACTCCACCCTATTGATCCCCTGGGACCTGGACCTGGCCAAACCAAGCCATGAATGGAGGCTTTTCCATATGAAAGGCCTGGCCCTTTGCAATCTGATAATTACCTAACAAACTGCAGCTGGCCCAAGGCACCACAGCAGCTCGCATTGCTTCACAGCTGGCTCCTGCTGGATAGCCTCAGGCAGAGGCTAGATTAGCACCTCCTTAGAGATCCAGGAGCCAGTGTGCCCGGTGGTCAGAGTGGGAACATCCAGATTGCCGTTCCTTGGATCCGTAAAGGACACACTCAGGGGGCAGACTCAGTGAGCACCAAAGCCCCACTGAAGCAAGTGTTGCCTCATAAGGGTGTCTTCAGCACAGTTCTCCCACCATAGACACAGCTGACTCTCCCAGCCAATTGGCCTGGAGGTCTATTCCTCCCAGGAATACCTACAACAATAAAGGCTTAACTACAACAAGACTATGCACAAAGCCCACAAGGGGGTGCACCAAGAGTGTCCACCTCAGGTAATCGGGGAGGCTGAGCCACTGGACCCTATAGGACACCTAGCACAGAAAGCCACTCTATCGACACAGCAAAGCATAAAAAAATGCAGAGACGAAGAAACAGGAGACACATGAAAGCAATGCAGCAATGCAAACTACTGAATATAGAGTTCAAAACCACACTTTTAAGGTTTTTCAAGAATTTTCTAGAAACCACTGATAAACTTAATGAGACCCTCACGAAATCTAGTGAGCTTCACAGATAAGAAAAAGCTAAAGGAGTTCATCACCACCAAACCAGTATTACATGAAATGCTGAAAGGTATCCTTTAAGAAGAGGAGGAAGAAGAAAAAGGTCAAGATACAAATTATGAACAACAAATACAAATCTATCAACAAGTGAATCTAAAAATCAAGTGAATAAATAATCTGATGAACAGAATAAACTGGTGAGTATAATCGAATCAGGGGCATAGAAAGGGAGTGGACTGACTATTCTTGGGGGGAGGGGAAAAGGTGTGGGGGATGCGGGAAGATACTGAACAAAAATCGTGCACCTATGGATGAGGACAGTGGGGGGCGGGGTGAGGGCGGAGGGTGGTGTGGGAACCAGGTGGAGGGGAGCTATGGGGGGAAAAAGAGGAAAAACTGTAATAATATGAACAATAAAGATTTAATTTAAAAAAAAGAGAAAGGATCTAAATAAAAAAAATTTTAAACTATGTAAGTTTTGATTCAAATAAGGTACCAGAATTGTGAACATCAGTGAAAATTATTTGTTTAGCTGCATAATTTTGTGCATAATTAAAACAATTACTATTTGTCTACTATCACCATGTTTTTTCATTCAAAATTATGAGTGCCAGCCCTGCTGGTGTGGTTTAGGGGTTGAGCATTGACCTATGAAACAGGAGGTCATGGTTCAATTCCCAGCCAGGACACATGCCTGGGTTAAGGGCTAGATCCCCAGTATGGGGCGTGCAGGAGGCAGCCAATCAGTGATTTTCTCTCATCGTTGATGTTTCTCTCTCTCTCTCCCTCTCCCTTCTTTTCTGAAATCAATAAAAACATATTTTAAAAAATTATGACAGCCAGTTAATTGGCAATGCTTCCAAGATATTGGCCACAGAGGCTTATCATTTACTATATTGTTTCTTGCTTACAAAATGGCATTATCAACTGTTTTGCCAATTAAAAAGACATTTTTTACAATAATTTTGAGAGCTCAACTAATAATGGGTAGTTATACAGCATTTGCATCTTCTGTTGTTATTTAGTTTCTAACACAAAGACAAAGGACCACTATCTTCTTGATTAACTGAGCTAATAATATTGTACACATGTGCAGCAGCTCAATGGTCAATAACTAATTAATAAATTTTATATCATTTTGGAAGATGTATATATTCAACTCTATTGGGTTGCATGGGACAAAGGTCCTGTAAATTAACATAAGTCACCACCACTTCAGTTAGGACCATTTTTTCTTACATGACACTATAAATTAAAAACAATCAAGAAATGTGATCTGTCAACGCAAAGGTTCAAAACATTAGCAATTACAAAGAGCTCGTTTGAGAGTAAATGTAGCACAGTTTTATGCACTTTAATGTTGGTCATTTGGCAAGACTGGCAGAGATTAATGAGGTAAACTTAAAGTATATTCCAATGCAATTTTTATTACTCATGTACGAGTGTCAAATTACCCAACCCATATTTTTGTTAAAGTATAAAAGGAATTACTGAAACTTTCATTATGTCTGTGTTATGGACTTGTTCACCTCAAACTATCTTGAGCTTTATAATGATAACATAACCTTAAGGATATTAATGAGAACAAGCATTGCTCAATATGTGCCAAGCCCTACTCAAGATATCTCTTAACCCACAAAAATGGCCTATGAAGTTGGTACTATTACCACCTCCATTTTCTGGATAAGGAAACTGAGCTCAAGGAGGTCAACACACTGGATGAGTCTCATAGTTTTAATAAGACAGAGTTAGAATTCACAGCCAGCTCAGTCTGATTCCAGAGTTGGCACTATGCTATTCAGTGTCTCATAGCAAGCCTTCATTTGGTTGGTTAATTCAAAATAGTAGTATGGCAAGAGAGCTATCCTCAGAACCCAAATTCAATCGGAAACCAATAGTTTAGAGGTGAAGTAGTGTGGACAACTTTTTGTGACACACCTTTAGATATTTAACACTATCTCACACGGTCACAGAGGAGTGATGCTATTTTATATAGACTTCTTAAATGAGGTTAGGAACAGCCTAGCAATAGGACAAACATGTGGTCATCAGTTTGGTTTCAATTATGTATCCATTTACGTAGCCTCAGGAGAGTCAGCTCTTCTGCTCCTTTCTCCTTGAGAGCAGCCTGGGCCTTCCTCTTAGATTTAGATTGTGTATTAGGACACACCCAGATGTTTGTCCTCTGGAATAACTATCTACAGTAAGTAGTCCTTCCAGGCTGAATCCAATCCATAGGTGTGTTTTGTTGTGGCCATGTAGTGTTTTGTTTTTATTTCATTGACTGCCCACGTTTAAAAACAGTAACATTAAAAAATACATTAAAAATAAAACTGGTAACCTTTTTTGTAATATATTTTTATTGGTTTCAGAGAGGAAGGGAAAGGGAAGGAGAGACAGAAACATCAATGATGAGAGAAAATCATTGATTGGCTGCCTCCTGCACACCCCACACTGGGGATCAAGCCTGCAAGCCAGGCATGTGCCCCTGACTGGAATTGAACTTGAGATCCTTCCATCTGCAGGCCGATGCTCTAGCCAACTGAGCCAAACTGGCTAGGGCAAAAAGGGTAACATTTTATAGAAAAATCTGGGTTTCCATTTTATCTTGATAAATAAGAAGACAGCAAAACAGATCCCAAATTCCCTGATGGTAAGTTCTTGGCTGGTGCTGAGTTCCACTTGCCCCCTTTCTCAAATCAGAAAACACTGCAATGGTGACGCTGAACACAAAAATACTGTTTAAGTAAGTGAGTAATCCAAATCTCTGAAAGGATTGTTTACAAAGATTACTAGGCCACGAATATTTTTTTATTTCATTTTTGAAGAAAGTCGTTTAAAGGTGGTGATTCATCACTTGCATATTTAATAATACAATATCTGGAGTCAAATGAATTTAAAATTTAGTACAGAATGACTTTTTCAGTGTTTCATTTCAACCCATATAAGGGCATTCTACTTTGAATTTCTGAACCTATCTAATAAAAACTCTTTATATAGAAGATATGTGTCTATTTTATATGGTATATATGAAATAATAAAATATCTATATGAAACTATATCTACCATTACCCTATATAATAAAGGGGTAATATGCAAACAGGCTGAATGGCCGAACAACGAATCAAAGTGTAATATGCTAATGATATACTAAGGCTGCTCAACTGCTTGTTATGACATTCACTGAACCCAAGGGAGCAGACAGTCAACTGGTGTACAGTCGCTATGATGTGCACTGACCTCCAGGGGGCAGATGCTCTGACCAGTAGGTTAGCTTGCTGCTGGGGTCCGGCCAATCAGGACTGAGTTAAATGGGCTGGACACAGCCTGGAGCCCTCCCCTGCCCCTCCCAGGCCTGATCGTGCACCGATGGGGTCCCTCAGTCTGGTTTGAGCCCTCTCGCAATCTGGGATCCCTCAGGGGATGTTGGAGAGCCAGTTTCAGCCCAATCCCGCAGGCCACTCCTTTTGGGAGGGCTCCAGACACAGGGCTCATGGCTGGCGAGTGCTGCTGTGGCAGCGTGATGGGGACTGATTGAATGCGAGTCCACAGCAGGCACAGTGGGGCCGGGATGAGTGGGAGAGGCAGGTTGGAGCTGCAGGTGGCATTGGACTGTGGGTTGTGGCCCGATCCCTGCAGGCCACCCAGAGGGACCCCACCATGTATGAATTCATATATTGGGCCTCTAGTATAGTATAAAGTTACACATATACATATGCACTTGCATTATGTATATACATTTATACATGTGTACATATATATATGCATGTATCCTTCCAAACTATTCTTATTTTAACTTTAAATCACAGTGACATTTTATAGCAGAAAATTCTTACCTCAGCCAGAAAAATAATGAAGCACCAAATTAGCACAAAAACTAAGCTCTTGTGGACAGTAATATATCTGAGGTATGTGTTCCATGTAGTCACTGTTGGTATGCCCTCCACATCATCAAAAAAGCACTCCTGAAGAAAAGAATCATGGTCATTACAATGAGACTATACAGTTTTATATCACCTATGACTTGGGTCTTTTGTGGTTTTATTTTGAATCTGTAAAAAAAAATATTACTATTTGAAGCTAAGTGAATTTCAACAAATACAAATCACTCCACAGCCAGTATAATGTCCATTGGAACAACACAGCTTTTTGAAAAATGAGAAACACTGAAATTCTTCAAAATTCTGAAAGCATACCACTGATTATGTAACTATTATTTTTGGATAACTTCACCATTTTAATGCTTCCAGTGTCACACCTTTAACCAAATGAACAGTACCATCAAGCTGAAGCTTCCCAGAGCTCTCCTTAATTTATTTCTTAAGTGGGTCCATGGACAAATACACTTTGAAACTTGACTAGCTGTGGACATCGACCTAAGGGCAACTGATGTTTCTATATTTCCCAGTAGACTAGTATTATCTCTCCTTCCAACTATTATTTTAATTACATAATTCTACTCCTCAGTGTACTCCCTAGAAGTTTTGATTTGTCCTATGTAGATGCATTTCAAAAATTTGAAAAAGAGTGATTGTAGATAGTTCAAAGGAAAAGGATACTTTTGGTCCTCATGAAGTCAACAAAATTCACGGGAAAAGCGCTAATACTTCAAAGAAGGGGTTCCAAAGAAATTGGAACATAGCCCACTGTTAGGTATGAAGATTTTTGGAATCAAATAAACCTGGCTTTGAATCTGGACTCCACGTTGACTTCCTAGATGCTGCTTGAATTTGGCAGCTGAACATTTCTAAAGTTCACTTTCCTTCTTTGAAAACGAGGATAATGATAGGTACGTTCTAGGGCAGTAATGGGGACCAAGTATATGCTTAGTCCCCATTACTAAGAGCAATCAATAAGTAATAACTAGGTATTAATCAAAGAAATCATTCTTTACAACTAAATTTATGGGCTCAGGGTTGAGAAATTCATTCAAACTGATATTAAAACCACATAGATAAATTATCCTTTAGGAAACCTTTTATAAAAATTATAGAAATGCTGAAAGTATGTATCTTAGAGATAATCTATTGTGTTCTTTCATTTCACAAAGAAGAAGACCTTGGCCCAGAAGTGTGAAATGATCTGTGATTGCCAACGGTCATACTAGCCTTAATTGATCTGTGCTAGTAAACATATCAACTCATCACAATGCTGCCTGTTTCATCCAAGGCACTTAAGAAATTTTTCTAGTAAATATTAAACAAAACCCCTCCACTTGTATTGCTTCCTATCCTATATAATAAAACCCTAATATGCAAGTCGACTGAACAGCAGAACAACCAGCTGCTATGGTGCGCACTGACCACCAGGGGGCAGACGTTCAATGCAGGAGTTGCCCCCTGGTGGTCCGTGTGCTCCTACAGGGGGAGCGCCGCTAAGCCAGAAGCCGAGCTCATGGCTGGCGAGAGCAGCGGCAGTGGTGGGAGCCTCTTCTGACTCCACGGCAGCACTAAGGACACCTCGGGGGATGTCCAACTGCTGGCTTAGGCCCACGCCTTGCACTCCCCTCGGGGGAACAGGCCTAAGCTGGCAGGCGGACATGCCCTGAGGTGTCCCGGATTGCGAGAGGGTGCAGGCCAGGCTGAAGGAACCTCTCCCCCTCTCCCCCGCCAAAGTGCATGAATGTCATGCACCAGGCCTCTAGTTTTTAAAATAAAAGTATTTTATCCTTTAAAACTTAAAGGATAAAATACTTAAAGTATACTAGCACCAACCTTTAGACTTTTTGTCTAAAGGTTGGTGCTAGTATACATTAAGTTTCATACACCTTTTTTTTTTTTTAAAAAGAAACCTGTCTAGAAATCCAATTTAAAAGATAAAAACGACCCTAGCCATTTTGGCTCAGTGGATAGAGCACTGGAGACGGGAAGGTCCCAGGTTTGATTCTAGTCAAGGGCACATGCTCAGGTTGCGGGCTCCATCCCCAGTAGAGGGCATGCAGGAGGCGGCCTATCAATGATTCTCTCTCATCTTTTCCAGTCAAAGGCACATGTCTGGGTTGTGGGCTCAATCCCCAGTAGGGAGTGTGCAGGAGTCAGCCAATCAATGATTCTCTCTCATCATTGATGTTTCTATCTCTCTCTTCCTCTCCATTCCTCTCTGAAATCAATAAAAATATATTAACAGATAGAAAAGCTCACACTAACTAATTCAGGTATGATTGATATATAAATGACAATATAAGTAGTTCTGTTAAGAGATTATAACTATATATACCTTACATACAAAAATATTCCTTCCTCTCTAAACTACTGCTATTATCTGATTATATATTTGTTTATACTCCATCTCTTCCCACTGAGGTTTTAAGGTAGTAATAAAGCAGTTTTATAATAATTTTTAATAATTTCTGATTATTCTAATTTATAACAATGATTACTACTGGCCTAGTAAACCCAACACTAGCCCTTGCTTTGATAATATGTTTTATTAGAAAAGATATGTCCATTGCAAAAGGAAATAGTTGATTCTTTACACATTTAAGTTGATTCTTTTGCTTACATAATTATGAACTTTGCACTTCCAGAGTCTTAAGATAAACTTCATGCTAAAGCCATAATTTGAGTAAGTTTTGTGACATACTAATATGCATTCAGTTGTACTCTGTGGCAAATAAATAAACAACAAAACACTAATAATTTATACACACCTTTAAATCTTCTTCATTAATTTCTTCACTCATTTCCAAGCCACTATCTTGAGATAAACGCCTTGAATATATATCCATTTCAGTTAAGTTCCCCTGAGGGGCCAGGGACATTTTTCGTGTGGATGCTGCTGGGGCTCGGTGAATGCTTTGACCTTGGTTCACTGAGGAGCGTGTCATCAGGTTCAGAACGGACTGCCTCCGTCGCCGCTGAAAGGTGGGACCAGTGTTCATCACATTGCTGCGAGGCAGGATGGCCTCCCCCTGCTCGGAGTCCGGAACTAAGGACAGCCTTCTCTCTGAAGGCGCTTCCGAATCTTCTTCTATGCCATTCATTTGTAATGGAGTCTTCTGTGCAATGGAAAACTTTCTAAAGGAGCTGATTGGATTGAGAATAGAGTTCTTCCTATTTTCACCAAACTCTCCAGTCTGTTTAAAAGACTGTTTTTTGGTTTCATTCCTGGGGATGGCAGCATCTCCTTCTAGTGAGAAACGCCGTAAAGTCTCCGTTAGGATTGAATTTCTTCTCTCTGCACTAAACTGGTCAAAATAATCATATCCCATGAGCTTTGAACTGAAGTCAGGCCGTAGACTTTGTAATTCAGAAAACGTCCCATAAAAATAGCTGCTACCTTCATGAAGAATTAATATTTTGTCAGCTTTCTTTAAATGTTCCATTTTAGAAGTGACCAAAATCCTAGTTTTGTTAGCCATCAACTTACAGACACAGCTTTAAGAATATAAAAAAATATAAGATGTCAATTTTATGAACTCTTTATTACAATACAATATGTATTTCATTTAAAGATTTTATTAAGGTATTCTTATATAAAACCTCTATAATACAATGTTATTATACTTAAAATAATTCTAAAAGTAAATACCCAATACTAATTAATTTGGTGCCTTTTGAGTTACTATAGCATGAAATACTGTATTACTGAATTATTATAGTATGCTATATTGTAAAGTTGAGGGTTAAGAGACCTAAAATGAAATTAAATATATATATTAAATAAATATTTGAGTTTGAGCAAATTGGTTAACCTCTGGGTCATGATTCATTCATCTAGAAACTGACAGAATTGTTAGATGACCTTTAAGATTCCTGAGGGGGAGGTGTATATTTCTATGTATCTTCTGACATTTCAGAGCTTTCCTGTTCTTTACATTTTTTATTAATTTCCTTTTATGTTTTAAGTTGACCACCAATTTAGTTCTCAAAAGTTTATATTAAGATTAATCTTAATTGTTAAATCAACAACAATGACAAACCTAAGAGTTAAATAATGAATTGACCCTCCTCTAATAAAAGTTCCCTTTAACCTAGAACTAAATCCAAAACAGAATCATCTAAAGGAGACAAACTCCTTTTAGGCATTAAAACATTTCATATTGTATAGAAGGAGACATAATTCTAGAGGGTACTCTAATATACTACATGGCTAGCAAAGTTTATATGGATAAGAAGTTATTTATCATAGTCATAGTATTGTAAAAATAGTATGTTAGGTATTAAATTCAACTAAATTCTAGGAAAGATGCTTCCAGGAATAATGCTGCCATTTTATACACACATAGATCTATATCCTTTTCGCTTAAAATCTTTATTTCTAGAAGAGTATCATGATAATTCTCATAAATAAACTACTTCATAGTCTATGAAATCAGTTTGAAGCTTAGAAATCCAGTCAGATAACTAACTTTTTCTCTGGAACTTTGCACACTCTGAGCCCTACTAGGAGCTACAATGAAATGTAAATCCCAAGCCTGTGTGACTGAGGACAAGGTTGTGAAGGAGACACTGAGGTGGATGCATAGTCTGGGCATTCACTTACATTAACATGAAACAATTCAGCTCGTTTTCTTCCCTAATAAGTTTACTATCCAAGGGGGGGATAGAATAAAATACTAACACAAAAAAGCAAGTAAAAAGATTCAGTATAATAACCAATTAAAATAATATTACAATAATACTGTAAAAATGACATAGACAGCGACTATTCGAGTAATAGCAAGGAAGAAACTGTTTTAGCATGAGGTGGTTAGAGGTTTTCATGGAAATGATATTGAATATTGGCTGCAAAGAGAAAATGAGATTTGAGTAAGTGCTATGTTGCATTCTTTCATAGGGTCACAATGGTGGACACATTTCTCAAGGAATAATAAGCAGTCCATGGTAGTATAGTCACCTTTCTACGTCTTTTAGCATGAGCATTATGCTATTCAAAGAACATACCTTTCAAAGATTTCTTTTTCTGTTAAAACATCTAGGTACCCAAAAGGAGAGTCTAATAGGTACAAGTCAGCATCTTTGTATACTGCTCTGAAAAGAAAATGAAAACCAATTTAGATTTCCTCTATAATCCCATGTCACTTAGTGTAGATGATTTTAAATGAAGAAAAATAAATTATATATGATTTTTATGGCTTTTCACAACACTCCAAGAATTGCTAACATGGTTTTGCTGAAGTAAGTGACATTAACCAGCAAAAGTTACAAACTGAATCACACCATACCATACAATTTAAAACATTAGCTTAAATAGAAAAAATAATAAGAACGCCTTCTAACAATAGAATGTAACTAGAGCAAAGCACAGTGCTATATGCTGGGAATACAATTGATAAAAATTACACAGTTCCTGCCATAAAATATTTTGCATTGTGGTGGGGGGAAAATAATAAAATGGACGGTCTCAATCCTCTAAAATATCAGAGACAGCAACTAAATTGTAGCACTTATGTGAAACTATTTCTTTTTAATGCTTTTTTGGTGTTGACTGCTACAGCAAATTGGTAGCAGTACTATTGTGGCTATATAATTGGTACACTTTTTATTCCTTATAGTCTCAGCCACTGTACCATATTCATAAAAATTCCAAACAAGAAAAGAATGAATAATTCACAGTAAAAATGTCTGTCCATTTTTTTTACTTTTTAAGTTAAAAAATAAAATATTATGAGCAAGTAAATTCTTCATTAAGTTGATCATAGCACAGTAATAAAATGGAGATATAGTCCCATGTTAATGGGAATGAGATAATTTCTTCATAACACTTAAAATTTTCAGGTGTGGTTGTTAGTAACCATACCCCCACCCCAACCACATAGAAATCATGTATAGTTCTGGGTACTTTCTGTGAAAAGAAAATTGTATTCAATCAGCAGATTTCTAAGACAAAACACAGAAATTGCCCAAAGTCAAAGTAAAATCTAAAACAACCATTGCAGTGTAAGTTATTTTTGAAGACAAAATGCAAGAGAACTACGTAAAAGACCTCCATCAAAATATACCCTCCAGGTCTTCCTTTCCCCACTTCATACTTCTCTCTCTCCTTTACACCTATGACATATATTTTTTATTTATTTTATTATTATTATTATTATTATTGAATTTCGGCTTGTTTTTAAATAAAGGCGAGTTTATTCCCATACTGCACCAGCAGGAGCCAGGCTTCCTGTTTGCACTCCCTAATATATTAATGATGTATTCATCATCAAAAACTGGACAACACAGGACACATTCCAATAAAAATAAAAATAATTATTTCTGTAGTACTTCAAACTGTGTATACCTTACAATAAAACCAAATCTTAAACTGGTAAATACAAAGTCCATTGTATGTTGAATGTCTAGAAGCCCCATAGCATGTCTTATCTAAGGATAAAATGGAATGTTTGGGATAAGTCTTACTTGGGTCCACAGGTTAGTTAATCAAATCCCATTTTATTTAGAGGCCCTTATCTTTTCTGTGTATTATTCATACCTATTAACTTATTTTTTTAATTGTAATCCCAAGATCAAGGCATAATTTTTAAAAATTTATCTTTATTGTTGGAAGTATTACAGATGTCCCCCCTTTTCCCCCATTGATCCCCCTCAACCCCACTCCCACACCCGCCCCAGGCCTTCCTAGCACTTATGTAGAATCAAGAGGACCTAGTTCAAATTGTAACTCCACCATTTCCCTATATGGCTTTTAGCAAGTTAATATATAACAGCTTCAATTATCTCATTATTTCTTTCATAAAATGGAAGAACAATCCCTATCTTTCCAAGGTGATATAGGGATTAAGTAAAATCACACACACACACACACACACACACACACACACACACACACACACACCACTTAGAACATTACTAGGCATTTGCAGGTGTTCAGTGAGTTAGTTTTCTGTGTCAGCATTTAAAAGCAGGAAAAACAAGTAAGGAAAGGAGTCAAAATATCAGTAAATCAATGATTTGTTAACAACTCTTGCAACACAGTAAGAAGAATTTTGTTCTAATATAACTGGAGGAATGTTTGACATCCCATATCACCAATAATTTTTTAAATTGAACATGACGGTTTTACCACAACACTTTCAACTTGATAGAAATTAACAGAACGTAGTTCTCCCTTTGACAGCTCAAAATGCTTAGACCAGCGGCTCTCAACCTGTGGGTCGCGACCCCTTTGGCAGTCGAACGACCCTTTCACAGGGGTCGCCTAAGACCATCCTGCATATCAGATATTTACATTATGATTCATAACAGTAGCAACATTATAGTTATGAAGTAGCAACAAAATAATTTTATGGTTGGGTCACAACATGAGGAACTGTATTTAAAGGGCCAGAAGGTTGGGAACCACTGGTTAGTTAGACCAATAATGTCTCTACTAATGGAACTACCCACCACAGTGTTCGATGTGCTTGTCTTATTTGTCTTTAAAAATTACAGACTTTAAACCAAGTGATATCATTTGCCTTGCTATTCTTGTTATGAGAATCATGTTGAAAATTTTGAAAATATACATTTATCTAAACTAAGAAGCATGAACAGAAGCCTAGAGCAGGTGTGTTCATTGTGGGATGGAGGTGGTCAGGGAACTGTGTGATGGACTTCACAAAAAGTTTCCATCATATCTCTCCTTGTGTTATGCAGAATCCCAGAGTTTTCCTTTGTAGTAAAACATACCATAAGGTAATCAAATATACACACACCAAAGTAACTGCATGCATTTTTATCAGATATGAATACTATATCATGATCAATACTTCTTACAGGTGATTCTTAACCAGCTAGTCATAAGATCCCAAACACTGTTCAATTCCAAAACAGAATATAAAAATAGAGACGTATCTATAATTTCTACACGCATGACATTTACAGCAAATGCTTACTGGACCAATAATCCGATATTCACCTTGCCAAGGAGATTCTTGCTCGCTGCCCTCCACTCAGTGTGATTCCACCTTCTCCAAGAACTACATTGTCTTTCTCTGCAAACTTGGAGATGTCCTATTATCCAAAGTAGAAAGTAAGAATGGAATTGTTAGTGCTGGATCTGCATTCGAAAGGTCCCTTTTCCTTCAAAGGTAGTCATATATCACTCTATTGCTTTAGCTACAATTGAATTTTGAACACTGCATCTTGATTATTTTAAATCCACTTCAATTGGTCAAAACATTGCTGATTTTGATAAATAAATTTTTGTTTAATTTTTTAAATACCATTAATGAACATAAATAATAATAATAATTGGAAAATATAAAAAAGTAAAGCCTATGTATATTTATGGGTATGTAAATATGTGTGTATATCATCCATGGGCCATTATATAAACCTAAGTGCTATTAATGTGCTCAAGTGCACTTCCTTCCGATTTAAATACACTGTTATAATGGAATCTCCAAAACTGAATAAAACTCTCAATAAGAGAAACTAAATGAATGTTACTTACATACCCCTACCCTTCCCCCCCACATCCTCCCGCCTCCCCTCCCCCACCACTGCCGTATCTAACCGTATTTAGTGGGTAGTCCTGGGTACAAGGCAACTCCTTTCCAAACTTCTCTCACCGACTCATCCACCCAACATCTCATTCCTGTGACCTCTCCACCCTCTCTGCCTCTCCTGTCACCCTCCTTCCACATGGATTGCATCATCCTTTCTCCCAGATGATAAACTTTCTGTGGCAACAACCATGCTAGGCATCGTAAAAGAAGTTTAGAATTTATCAGAAATAGTCTGACTCATGCCGAGACCGGCGTGGCTCAGTGGATAGAGCTTCGGCCTGCGGACTGAAAGGTCCCGGGTTCGATTCCGGTCAAGGGCATGTGCCTTGGTTGCGGGCATATCCCCGGTAGGAGATGTGCAGGAGGCAGCTGATAGATGTTTCTCTCTCATCGATGTTTCTAGCTCTCTATCTCTCTCCCTTCCTCTCTGTAAAAAATCAATAAAATATATTAAAAAAAAAATAGTCTGACTCCTGAAGGATACTAAATAACATCCAAAAGTTTTCATTAACCATTTTAATATTGGTCATAAAATAGTACACAATTAACCTACAGATTAGTTGTACAGGTGACAGAAGTATCTATATAATAGACAGAAAATACTAGAAGACTTTCTGAAAGAGATGGGGCTCAGCCTGAGATATGAAGGATGAGAAGAGTCAAATAGGTACTACTCTCTCTTTAATTCAAAAAAGTTCTCTCCCTTTTCCCTTTCCATCTTCAAAAATCTGCTCTTTTCTCTTGCTACTACCTTCTTCTCTCTCCCTTTACAAAAATACACTTCTATCCTACTTCTCCTTTCCCTTTGACAATCCAGAAGCAATCCACCATCTCCTTTGAGTTGCCAACATTTTTTTATATTTAAATTGTCAAATGCTTACTACAAAACTCTAAACTCACAAAGGAGGCAAACTAACAGTGATCATTTATTTTAAAAACTATTTCGCAGCTCCAATAGGTTGAAGCCATTCTAACCACTGCCCCCAAGGAACTCTTATTGTCAATAATTCTGAGCTGGGTGACAAAAGGCCTGATGTTAAAAATGACGTCATGTTGGAGGCGATGCAGTAGGATAACCCCCACTCCTTACTCTGGCAACCATCAATCTTTTCTTCATATCTATGAGTTCAGGTGTTTTTTTTAAGATTCCATACATAAGTGAGATCATACAGAATATATCTGTCTGACTTACTTCATTTATCACAATGCCCTCAAGGTCCATCCATGGTTTTGCAAATGGCAGGATTTCCTTCTTGTTTTTTTTTGTTGTTGTTGTTGTTGTTTTTTTGTGGCTGAATAATATTTGTATATATGTGTATATATACCACATTTTCTTTATCCTCTCATCTGTTGATGGATACTTAGGTTGTTTACATGTATTGGCTATTATAAATAATGCTGCAATGAATCTGAGGGTGCAGGTATCTTTTTGAGATAGTGATTTCATTTCCTTCAAATAAATACCCAGAAGTGAAATTGCTGGGTCATATGGTAGTTCTATTTGCAATTTTTGAGGAACTTCTATGGTATTTGCCATAGTGGCTGCACCAATTTACATTCCCACTAATATCCTTAGTATTTTATGATTTTCTACTATTGCAAATTAAATAACTTTCTATTTCCATTTCGAGACAGTTGCTGCTAGTCTAGAGAAAAGCTAATTATTTTTGTATGCTTAACTATGATCCATGCATCTTATATTCCCTCATTACTTCTAGCAGACTTTTGTTTTTTGTTTGTCTCTTTACTTTTTGCTAGAATCCCTTGGGTTGTTTTTTTTTTTTAGGTGAACAATCTCATCATGAATATTTAATATTGTTCCTACTTATAGATAAATGGCATTAACTTCTTGCCATTTAAAATGTTTACTTTAGAATGTTACCTATAAAATACTGTATTTATGAAGTTTCCTTCTATTTGTACTATGATTTTTTATTAGAAATGACTGCTGAAAATTTTTTTTTAATTAATTTAAAAAAAGAAATGACTGCTGAATTTTACGTGAGACTCTTTTAACATTTACTGACCTTTTATTTGGTTTTCCTCTTTGTCAATATAACAAATTATATTTTATTTATATATTTCTTTACATTGATGCACCCTTACTTTCTTATCATAAATTTTGCTTGGTCATATTTTATTATTTTTATATCATTCTGTATGCTATGTATTAATATTTTATTTATAACATTTTATTTTAATATCTACATCATAAATATGATTATGTTTTCTTTTTCATAGTTTTTTTGAGTACTAAGACTATTTTGGTTTTAGAAAATGAACTGAAGAGCTTGCCGTCTGTTTCTATGGTTTGGTATCTATATATATAAAAGCCTAAGTGATCGGAACGACCAGTTGCTATGATGTGCACTGAACATCAGGGGACAGACGCTCAACACAGGAGCTGTTCCCTGGTGGTCAGTGTGCTCCCACAGCAAAACTCCCATGGTTTCTCCACCTGGCCAGCAGGTCCTGACTGCCCAATCAGGGCCAGGCCCTGAGCTGGGATGAGGAACCAGGGTGGGTGGTGACGATGCAGCCCCATTCCCAGGGGGGCTGAGGGCAGGCTCCCTCTTTGGGGCTGGCAGCCAACCTCCCGTGCCCCATCTCTCCCCAGGCTGGTAGGCCCTGATCAGCCCTCCACATGCCCATCCAGGGGTGGTTCGGCGGTGACAGAAGGAGAAGGCGGGGAGGGGTGGAACCACACAGTGGCAGAGCGCTGATGATAGCAGCGTCAGTGTCCAGTGTCCATTCCTTCTGCACTCGGCCCGAAGACCGTCGCCTCCTGTCTGGCCTGGCCCTGATCGACTTGGCCTCGATCAGCCCTGATCACAGGCCAGGCCTAGGGACCCTACCCATGCATGAATTTCATGCACCGGGCCTCTAGTAGTTTAAATAATATGTGAAATGCATGTTATTTAAAAGATACAGTTTAGCTACCAAATCATCTAGTGATAGTGCCTCTTTTAGTAGACATTGAATCACCTTCGCAATAGTAGTGACTACTCAACCTTCTTCAAGCTTCTTTCTTCAATTTTGATTATTTGTATTTAATCAAATAATAAAATTTGCTAGTAAATTATCAGTTCCTCTAGGTTTGTTTGTGGGTGTTCCTTTTTTAGGTTTTTAAGTTTGGAGAGCAGTTGTGATCATTACTATACCTATAGAACAGTGGTTCTCAACCTTCCTAATGCCGCGACCCTTTAATACAGTTCCTCATGTTGTGGTGACCCCCAACCATAACATTACTTTTGTTGCTACATCATAACTGTAATTTTGCTACTGTTATGAACCGTAATGTAAATATCTGATATGCAGGATGTATTTTCATTGCTACAAATTGAACATATTTAAAGCATAGTGATTAATCACAAAAACAATATGTAATTATATATGTGTTTTCCAACGGTCTTAGGCAACCCCGGTGAAAGGGTCGTTCGACCTCAAAGGGGTCGCGACCCACAGGTTGAGAACCGCTGCTATAGAAGAATATGGTATTTTACACACCATTGAAATATGATTAAGGAAAGCATTGCTAAAAGATGAAGTCTTGTCTAATGCTTAAAACATCTTCAATTTTCTATCAGTTTAGAACTTTTTCAAGGAATTTTGAAGACCTCTCCTCCTATGCTAAGATAGAATTAAATGTGAAATGTAGAGAAAATATGTGTGTAAAAGGAAATAGGGAAGGAGACAGGGAAAGCTTGGAGGGTTGTCAGACCTCAATGCAAGTCCAAGCCCTGGGTGAAGGCTTGGGTGGGAGAACATTAAATCACTGTGTAGTTGAAGCCTAACAAGCAAGTTTTCGAAACCTATGTGGGAGTCCTTGAAGCCAAATTAATTAATAAGTAGGTTCCATGTTTTTCAAACACAAATCTGTATCTCTTCCACACTCAGTCACTCATGGAAAACAGCCTGTGGAAGGAGCAGTCTCAAGACAAACTCAGTGAGTGAAAGATTTCCACCCATAGTACTGGGGCCCTTGGTCGATTAAACTCCCTACAACCAGGGGTGGGCAAACTTTTTGACTCGAGGGCCACAATGGGTTCTTAAACTGGACCGGAGGGCCGGAATAAAAGCATGGATGGAGTGTTTGTGCGAACTAATATAAATTCAAAGTAAACATCATTACATAAAAGGGTACGGTCTCTTTTTTTTTAGTTTTATTCATTTCAAACGGCGCGGGCCGTAGTTTGCCCACGGCTGCCCTACAACAATGCTTGTAAGGCACATCTCACTGCCACCACAACACCTTACCCCCCAAAACTGGCAAGGGATATGAAGTCAGAATGGCTACCAAACATGGAAAGATGTATACTCTCAGCAGCAATCAGGAACTGCAAATTAGAAAAATAGAGAGACATGGCTTTTTACAAATTAGAATGGCAAAAATTAAAATCTGTCTAAAATGAGAGCTTATAAAAATGTGAGTCAGTGGTAGTATAAATTGGCACGATTACTTTAAGGTGCAATATGGCGGTATCTAGTAAAATTGGAAATATATATATCCTCATATAACATAATTCAACAGGTAGATTTCTACACCAGAGAAATTCTTGAGTATTTACAAGAAAAAATAAAGATTTTTATTACCATAAAATCTTTGAACAATCTAAATGTTCATCAGTAGCAGAACGAGAAAAGAAAAGGTAACATCTGAGCACATACTGCAGTTTTAAAAAATGAAATAAATTTCTATATATGACTAGCATAGCTAGACCTCAAAGAGATAACAGGAGCAAAGAAAGTAAGCTTAAGAATGATATGTACAAAGGATACCATTTTTATAAATTTTAAAGCCATGCAAACAAAACTATTAAATATTGTTTGTGGATAAGTGTGTGTATATATAGGTATAATTTATTTGAAATGAATTGGAAAAGTATATATCACATACATAATAGTGATTGTTTGAAACTTGGGGTTTTGTGGAAGAATGATGGTGAGAAGGGTTTGTCTAGGCCCCTGACAATGCAAATAAGAAAGCAGGCATTTGCAAAAGCATGGATGGAACTGGAGAACATTATGCTAAGTGAAATAAGCCAGTCACAGAAAGATAAATATTACATGATCTCACTCATTTGTGGAATATAATGAGCAACATAAACTGATGAACAAAAATAGATCCAGAGGCAGAGAAGCGTCGATCAGACCGTAAAACCTCAGAGGGAAGGTAGGGGAGGGTGGGGGTAAGAGGGAAAGATCAACCAAAGGACTTGCATGCATGCATTTAAACCTAACCAATGGACACAGACACCAGGGGGGTGAGGGCATGAGTGAGGTGGGGGGAGCAATGGGGGGAATAAGGACACATATGTAATATCTTAATCAATAAAGAAAAAATATATATAAAATATCAAAAAAAGAAAAAAGTTACATTAATTATCTATAATTATAATTTAAAAAAAGAAAGCAGGGATGTTGTCACATGAATGTTTTCTATCTAAAATATACACTAGTGAGACAGATTACTTTTTAAAAGCATGAAAATAAAAGATTCCTGCATTCAAAAAGATCTGATATTCTAAGCCAATGTTTTTGGCCTCCCTTCTGGACTAAAACCACTTATGAAAAGAAATGTTCAAACTTAAATAATTTAACAAGTCTCTCAGGTATTGTAGTTAATAGGAAGCTACTGAGATTGAAATGAAACAGAATAATGGATGTAGAATGAAGAGAATTGTGACTAAGTCCATTATCTTAAGATCAGATGTGTAACATCAATATCCTACTGCTAATGTGAGCACTTGTTCTGATCACCTAGTTTATTATACATTTGTAGATTTCTTTATTAGTGTTTGTTCTTTTCTATTTGATTTAACATAAAACACTTTGTTGTGTATGAACTGTTAAACATTTGTCTTTGCTGATTACTAAGAGCACTCAAATCTGGTAATATATTTACATTAGAGTGTTGGTTTTCAGCCTTCACAGCAGATTGTTGCTTCTATGAAAATTATGATCTAAAACAAAATGATACCACTTGCTGCCATGCATTTAAAAGCAGCCTAAAGGCGAACACTACTAGAGCCTTGCATAGAGAGACAAATGCCATTTCTCTTTCCTCACACTGAAACATCTCTTGTGTTCCTTTGGAGCTATTCATAAAAATTGTTGGAAGAAATCATTACATGGAACTAAGATAATGGGTGTAAGTTGATGTCTTATATAAAAATTAACTGAGATTTTTTTAAAACTAAGTTTTATTGTGGCGATCATTTTGCAATATATAATGAATATCAAATGATTGTGTTGTGCCCCTGACATGATCATGTTGTCAATTATACCTCAATAAAAAAACTGTCTTAAAATAAATCAAACATCCTATATAATAAAAGCTTAATATGCCAATTGTCCCCTTGACGAGTTCGACCACTTGCTATGATGTGCGCTGACCACCAGGGGACAGCATGGAACATGGGGGGTGTCGGCGACATGGTGCTGGCAGCAGGCAGCAGTGGAGGTGATGTTGACCCTGATGGGCCCTGGCAAGAGCGGGACCACAGCGGGATGATGGAGCAGGTGAGCGGGCGGCACCAGGCCAAGGCGGGTGCTAGTGGGGCCTGATCGCCCTGCTGATCACCCACAGATGGCAACCAGCGGCAGTGGCAGGGGGCAGGGCCACCACCCGGCTCCCAGGCACTGAGGGAACTAGGCGGGGCCCCGATGACTCAGGCGGGGTGGGGGGGTAGTGCGCTGGGGTCCATGGACCCAGCTGCTGCCCACGGCCCAGAGTTCAGCTGGGACCTGGCCTTCCACATCAGATGCTCACACTTCAATCGCCAGCCAGGCCGAGGCACCGTACCTGTGCACGAATTTTGTGCACTAGGCCTCTAGTAAACTTATAAAACTCATGATCTATTAACTTCCTTGTTGAAGAAGACCCTGTAAAACCTTTGTCTAAAACCACCTTACACTGCCATTTCAATTTTTAATGATTTTCTCAGCACAGTTTACCTACAGATAAAATCAAGTATCTGGTCATTGGTTCTCAAAGTGTAGTCCCTGGAGAAATTATTTCAAAATCACCTGGGAGCTTGTTTTAAAAATGCTGCACCTAATCTTATTCAGAAAAATTAGGACAGAGCCCAGGAATCTGCATTTTAACATGTGATTATTATGCCTACTCATATAGAGACTTGTTCTTTGACTAATTTCCTTTATAATTTGCTGGTCAGAGAGGCAAATAACAACTTCAAAGGATTCTGTGCTTACATTAGGTCTCTTTTAGATTGTAAAGCACTTGAAAATACTTAGATAAAGAGTACCAGGGAGGGTCAAAGTAATGTTATAATAAGTATGCAATAAAGATTAACTTATTTTATTAGTAAGAAGTGTATAATATACCCTTATGATATATGCACTTTTTACACAAATGCTTATCATTTTACTCTTTTAACTGCACCTAACTTCATCACTCTAATATTATTCAAGTAAGCCAGACAAACCAGGAGTTGTTAAAGAAAAATTGTTAATTTAAAGGTCATTAACTCAGACCTGAATATACAACAGAGGAGTGATACAGGGAGCTAGTATATTGAGGGAAGGGGGAGGGGAGGGGAGGAGGGAGTCCTGTGCTCACACTTCTTTTCAATGGGGAGTTTTTGTTTTGCTTTTTCCTCACCTTAAGATTTGAGAGAGAGAGAGAGAGAGAGAGAGAGAGAGAGAGAGAGAGATCAAAGAAAGGGTGGAGTATTACATTTAATGGTCCTGTGTGATTTTGCAATATTTGGTGAGTGCATTTGAACTTCCTGTGACTTTGTAGATAGGCAAATGCCATAAACCTTGTTTTATGGCTGCCTTATCACTCTTTAGAATAACCTTGACAATACAGCTATTTGTGGTAAGAGAGGAGGGAGAAAAGCTGGGTTGGGGCAACATGAACTTTAGAGGTTGTGCCATTCAATAAAGCATGTCTTTCACAGTAAATCATTAGAGAGTTAATGCCATTGTTATTAATGTTTAATAATTACTAAACACTGTACTGTGCTTTATGTATAAGGAAATGGGCAAGAAGAAGGGAGAAGAGTGTTGGGGGGGGGCGGGGGACAGAGGGAAGGAAAGGAGAGAATGTGAGAAAGCCAGGAGAGTACTGGAAAGAGAGAGAAAGAATACATTAACTACTTTTGCACATAGCTGTTGTAAATGTGGATGTGTTATCTTAAAAGACCTGTGTACCTCTGTGTGATATATATTCACAGCGGTTAATTTCTACAGCAGGAAAGATACATGAATGAATTCATCAATTAAAAATTGGAGTTCTCTTTTATTAGGAAAGATAATTTTTTTTACCTAAGTCACACATGATTACAAAGAGCTAGATATGGAAATATATATTAAATATTGGCTGAAGATTAATCCTTGCTAGAAACATAAGGAGACCTTATTGTCAACTTAGAAAACAAAAGCTCTTCCTTCACTGAGCTTTGGCACTGACCAAATTACAGCAGAAAACTTAAATTCCAATTTCATTTTACTGGTCCCAACAAAAGTACAAAAAACACTATTATAATGAGTATTACAGTTTTTGACACCAATATTAAAGTATTATTGAATATTCATACATATACACACATATATAGTTTTATGTTTGAACTTGTGAAAATATATGTAATTCCGTTAATCCCCTTTGACTTTTAGTGTTTATTTTTATATGTGTACAGGTCTGTAATTGTATTTGAAAACTAAAAATGAGCATTTTTAAAGGAAGAACTGTAAAATTCAGTTCATTTAAGATGTCTTGGGATAAATGTTCCCAAGGAAGTAAAGGCAAAAAGGAAACTTGAAACCAATAAAGACTTTTCTTTGTCTTATTCTGGTTCTACATTAAACCTATTCAACTATAAATTTCTGGACTCCAGATTTCAAATTCTATGAAAATGAATCTAGTTTTTGAAAGCTCACTAGATGACTTTGATTCAATTGGCATTGAAGAAGCTACTAATTCCTTAACTATCTCTTCTAGGTCTACCCACCCAAGATGCTGGGAGAAATCCAATCCGTGAAAAAGCACTCTGTTCTCAGTACTTCATTGGCACATACCATGTTATCTTGCAGTTGATCCTGCTCTGGAGTTCCTAACATACCTCTCAGTTCTTAGTAAGTAGCCTTCTGCTTCATAATTCAGATCCGTAGGCGATGGGCTTCAATTTTCACTCACCCAGTATCTCTGAAGTAATCCTACCCTAGTCCTTATTTTCTCACCACCAATGGCTCAACTTGCCCTGAGCAGGATTCCTCGCCTGTGCTGACTGCCCACCCTCTAAGACTTCATATTTTAAATTTGAGGTTATGAGGCCTGAAGGAGAGAGGAAAAGGGAAAGATACTTTGGGAGAAGATCTGGGAAGAAATTTCCCAACTTATTTAAATTTTAAGTGTGTAAGCATAGATAGCTTCCCTAAGATACACTTATTTGGAATTGTGGTAGCTTAAAATATCATTAACATATATAAATATCCTGAAAATACTTTTTAAAACTAAACCATGGAATTCTCGATGCTACTAGTTCACAAATCTTTGTTATCATTATCTTTTCTTCTACAAATAGCCGATTTATAACTCTGATGGCTTTAATAATACTATTACAATAATAGTGAGATTAACTTAAAGTGAGCAATGTTCGATGGATAAGTCATTAGAGTCTACAATAGTTTCTTTTCTAATAGGCAACATCTCTATTAGTATATCGCTAATAAAATAAGGAGTCAGAAGATTTGTATTCTATTGCTGATGGTGTCAATTTTGAGGATCTTAAACAAGTTTCTTCAATTTTCATATCTTATTCTTTAAGATGTGAAGAATTTCACAAACTTCTAAACACAACATCTTTGTTACCCCCCTCCAGTTTGCGTATTGTGCTAGATCAGTGGTTCTCAACCTTCCTAATGCCGCGACCCTTTAATACAGTTCCTCATGTTGTGGTGACTCCCAACCATAAAATTATTTGTGTTGCTACTTCATAACTGTAATTTTGCTACTGTTATGAATCATAATGTAAATATCTGACATGCAGGATGTATTTTCATTCTTACAAATTGAACATAGTTAAACATAATTAAAGCATAGTGATGAATCACAAAAACAATATGTAATTATATATGTGTTTTCCGATGGTCTTAGGCGACCCCTGTGAAAGGGTCGTTTGACTCCCAAAGGGGTCGTGACCCACAGGTTGAGAACCGCTGTGCTAGATGAAGCTACCTAAGACACAGTTTTGATTAAGGCACTTTCCCAATAAAGAAAAGCTACCATGGACCCATTTGCTCTCCCCACAGGATACTTTTCTGCTCCCACTCAGCATCATGCTCCCTGACTCCTCTGCAGCCCACATGCTGTAGGAGAACTGGATTGTACCAGTTCTATGAAACGTGCAAGTCAAGTAGAGCACTTCTGTCTTTCCACATCCTTTGGCTACCATAATCTGACTGCCCCCTGGCAGTTCAGCTCTCACTTGTACTCCTTCCAGTCTTGCTGCATTACCTCGAGCTCCCACAAATATACCATGTTGTCTCTTGGCTCCGGGCTCATTTTATTCTTTATGTCAGCCACATGCACTGACTGTAGATCCTTGAATATACAATGTTCCCTCTGGGCTCCAGGCCTTATATATTCTGTTCTCTTTCTGGAATGTTCTCTCTCCCTAGTCTTCACTCAAATGATTCTTACTCATTTCCCATCTCTTACCTTAGATGTCACTTCCTCCAGGAATACCTTGTCTGACCTTCTAAGTCCAGATTAAGTGTCACTACTCTGTACTCTCATATAAGGATCTTGTATTGACCAATATCATAGAATGTATCAAACTGCACTGGTTCTCATTTGTTCATCTCCAATAGAATAAAAACTCTTCGAGGACGGGGATTTTTGTCTTGTTTATTAATAATTCTAAGAATATGGCAAAGTCCCTAGTTCAATGTTTGCACTCACAAATATTTATTAAATAAATATATTTAAATGCCTTTTACACCAAATTATCTGTAAGTCAAAAGTTCATTGCAGATAGGCACCCTTGTTATACTTGAAGACAGCATACAGAGTACCCAACACAGTACCGTTTCCATGGTAGAAACTTCACAAATATTTGTTGAAATCATTTTTTTTTAATTTATAAAATTTGAATCAAGGGTAACTAAACCTTCTAAATAAAAATTAGGTATTGTAGTTTTGGTTTTGCAACATATTAATGATAATACAATGGTCATTTCAAAGACTATTTTGTTTAGAGAGCACTTACTGTACACTCATAGTTTTTAGAAAAGAAAAAAAAGTTTCCCTTCCTGGAAAGGTTATTATGAACAATACCAAGTTCTAAGGTTCTATTAAAATATAAGTGTAAAACCTTCTCTTGATCTTGTTTAGTTAGCCATCACAAAACAAGATGGGAAACTCCAAGAATGCAGGGTCCAGAATCTCAGTTCTTCCAGAGGGATGAAACACCAGGCATGTACGTAACGATACAGCATGCCTTTTACCTTCGGAAAACAATGAATTTTTTGTTGTTTCTTTTTTATATATAAAGGTATGGCTTAAATACCTTAATTTCATTATCTATTCATGAACTAGCTGGATCCAGTTATAATTAAATTTTTATGCTACTGTTCTGTTGACTTGCCCAAACTTACTAAGAGACAATCTGAGGGCTATTTTGGTTTTAGAAATGTAAGAGTTCTCATTTGTTAATAATTAGCTCCAGAATTGTAATTTTAATTCCTGAAACCTATTTCATACTTTTATTTAGAAATGTAAGAGTTCTCATTTGTTAATAATTAGCTCCAGAATTGTAATTTTAATTCCTGAAACCTATTTCATACTTTTATTTAGAAATGTAAGAGTTCTCATTTGTTAATAATTAGCTCCAGAATTGTAATTTTAATTCCTGAAACCTATTTCATACTTTTATTTAGAAATGTAAGAGTTCTCATTTGTTAATAATTAGCTCCAGAATTGTAATTTTAATTCCTGAAACCTATTTCATACTTTTAGAATTTAGCACACATTCCTTTTGACTGCAAACTCTAGGCAAAGTTGTCACTAGATAACTAGAAAGTGACAATTCTAAGTGCTTAGCACAGCCTTGCTGATGTGCTTGCTCAATCAACGTTAGCTACTATTTATTTTTTAAGTTCCAAGGTTCAAATTAAGTGAAATAACAGTTTTGTTCAGGAAACACCATGTTATTTCTATTGAGTTCCAGTTCAATAGTCTCATAAAATAAATGCACTTGCTTCATATTACAGTAAATGGATGGTAATCCTTTCAAACTTAATTACCTACCAGTAGCAAATTGCAGGTGGTTCAGGTACAGTCACTTAGTGTGGTTTATTCTGGTTTAGGGGACATAGTTCAATGAGTTTCAAATATTTGTATTAGACGTCCATTGTCTTGGCTACTATTGAATGCAAATGTTAATTCCTATGGCACCTTTTTATTTACAGATCTCCCAACTGAACAGTCCTGAATTTCCCTGCAATGGTAGACAGATCATCTAAAGCACTGGTTCTCAACATTCCTACTGCCGCGACCCTTTAATACAGCTCCTCATGTTGTGGTGACCCCCAATTTCATTGTTACAAATTGAACATAATTAAAGCATAGTGATTAATCACAAAAACAATATGTAATTATATATGTGTTTTCCAATGGTCTTAGGCGACCCCTGTGAAAAGGTCATTCGACCCCCAAAGGGGTTGTGACCCACAGGTTGAGAACCGCTGATCTAAAGGTTAAACCCCCATTCAATGCAGGTTATTTTGGCCAGATCTGGAAATCCAGAGGTCAAAATTTAAATTAAGTTAATTCATCTTGTAGTATCTGTATGATGGAATTTATTTTCCAGAACAGGCATCAACTTATTTCTTTTCTTGCTTCCCTCCCAAGTTTTTCACACTTCTTGCCAATATCCCTCCTAAGTTTTTTTTTCTTTCAGTAACTTCTTGCCAACTTCCCTCCCAATTTTTTCCCCTACTGTCTTAAATATGAAGCCTGCCAAGCAGAGGTGAAATAGACAACACAAACAGATTTCAGTTCTTCAACTTACACAGTAAATGCTTTTATTACAATGCCTATGTAATGACTTGTCGTGACAAATAATGTGCCCATTTTGTGGTTACAAAAAGGATCTCAACAACTTTGTGGAAACCAAAGACATATCCTACGCCCCTGACCTCTTCTCAAGACCCCACCTCTCATCATGCACTATTATAAAAACTAATTACTTCTCCAAACCCAGGCACTTTCATAAGAGACTGACTGGCTGAATAAAAGCAGTCCAAATACCTGTTATTCAAACACTGCCCTGCCTAGAATTTTCTTGCTGACAGCTGTGGGGTTGTGTGGTAGGATGAGGAATCGGTAAAGTGCAAAAGAGGTAGTATTCTGGGAATAAAAAAGGCAAGAGAACAGTGAAGTCCATCACTCTTTCAATAAGAAAATATGGTTATGATCTCCTAAAGAGATAAGTAAGTTAACAAGGGCCTAATTATATTGATTTCTCTTTTTAAGCTAGCAAAGTCTCCAATGCTAGTTATAAAAGTTACAAAGATTTAGGATTCTAAGGATAGTCTGGGTATGTGGAAAGAAAGAAAAAAAACAGGAGGATAAGTTAATAGGCACAGGGCTATAAAATGGTATTTAAAAAACAATGATCAATTTGCCTAGGAATCCATTCTATTGTCATCTGGATCCAAAGTAGGATATATAAGCAGGACATGGAGATGTTCCTAAAAGAAGAGGACTGAAGGGGAAGAAACTGAACATGACTTGCTCACTCAAGTTTGCACATCACAAGTTATTCTGGCAGCAGGGAACTCTCTCCATGCCCTTCCCTGTGATAACGTCTTGGAGCTGTCCCACTGAGTGAATAGTTTTCAACAAACTGAAATCAGAAAACTATGTGAAATATGTTGTGAGTGCTTCTTCCTCTCCAACCACATGTACATCTACCTGCCTACTCCTATGACACCAGGCATCGTTACATACGCAAGTGCTTTGTAGATATTAGAGCTGAACAAAAACACAAAAACTAGGAAGAAAATACTCCATTCTCATCTCCAGTTCCAAGTCTAGGTGTAGTACATGAAGAAACAGATCAACTTTGGCAGTCAAAATGAAAACATTGCATCAGGAATATTTGTATTTGATGATAGGGGCCACATACAGAATGTGAAGGATTCTTTTGCTGGCAACAGCCGTAGGTACTTCATGTTTCTATGCTCAGAACTCTGCCACACTTAAAAAAATAAAGCTTTCATCTGGGGAGGTTCTCACTGGCCTTTTTCAAAGATGTGAACACTCGCTTAACAATAATCACAACAAAAATACAAAAATTGGAAATTCTAAAGTCACTGAAAATAGAAGCTTGATTCTGACTGTGAACTTAGTCGAGCACTTCTGGTTACTTTTATTTGTCACGCCCAGCAATAATATGCTGTCATGTAATTGTCTCCTCAAACTTTTAGACTGTGAGGCTCAGAAAAGAAAATTTTCTGAGTAAAATTCTTGCAACTGAAATGCCTACTTCCAAATAATTCTGAAATAGTTATTGGATAAGGATTTACCCTTCTGCACATCAATGTGCTAGGTGAAGTATGCCAAAATAAATGTTTTAGCATGGTTGTTCTCAAGGAATTCACCATGTAGTTTTGGTAGATAACAACATATGAGACATTCAGGAAAGAGAAGAGAACAGCATATAGTAATGTACTCATTATATTCACTACAGTTGCCAGTTTAAAGTACAGGAATTTTAGGAACTGCTGAGTATTTTTGCCTATTATGAGATGCTTAAAAGGTCTAAATCAGCTGCAAAAGATAACAACAGGAGCTCAGGGGTAGCTGGAGATGAAAAGCTAAGTGTTTTACTTGATATCTTAAAAACTGGAGGTCATCATCATTATTAATAATTTTTTTGGAGCCCATTAGTGGTGGTCTCCATGGACACTTGGCTAGTGAGACCTGTACTCCTTCTGCCTTAATGAGATAGCTCAGTTCTCTGTGGCTCAGCTCCATGTCCTCCTTTCCCAAACCCACAGCATTCCTACCTGCCCCTCTTTCCAATGTCTGTTATGCAAGGAATCCTTAATGTTAAACCCATTTCTCTTCTCTTCTAATTTCTTGAGAAAACAAACTCACTCTTCTCTGAAGGCCCATTTTTCCTGATGGTCTTTCCTATAAATGCAAATATTAAGTATATGAACATGACTTTCCCAATATTCTTAACTTTTCTCCTCATGTCCATCATAATCATGGTCTGGATTACTTCTATGTCTTGGATCTACTTTGTTCATCTGATATATTTTCTATAGCTTTCTACAATATCCCTCCTTCTAGTCAGAGAAGCAAATACTACTACTACTACTACTACTACTACTACTACTACTATTACTAATACCTTCTATGTGCCAGAATCATACAGAAAACCCTACAAAGTGGGTAATATTGTCCCCACACTGCAGAGGACAAAACTCAGTATTCAGCAAAGTAACTTTTTTTAGTAACCCAGCTCTCTCAGATTTCAAAATCTATGTTCTTTCTGCTATCCCACAAAGCTGCAAATTATGTCCACCTTAATTCTGCACCTCAGGCCACACCCAAAGTGATATATCTCACATGCAAAGCTGATTGCATCATCCCCCTAATTAAAGCTCTCCAAGACCAAATTCCTGAGACCAATGTACAAGGCTCCCAAGACATGGCCCTCCAGCTTCTTTCTTCCCCACCACTGTCCCCAGTTACACTCTGGTTGTGTCAAGAGGCTTGTGGTTCCCTGTACTGAACAAGTGGCTTTATGTTCTGTTTTCCTGCTCACACATTTCATCTGTTCAGAATTTCTTTTCCGTTTTTATTCATCCTTCAACTTGTCTACTTTTGCAAGAAAGCTTTCCTGAATGGTCCAGGCACCTGTAAAGCCTTCAACCGGGCTTTCATACTGCCCTGAGAGTACCTCTATCCCAACACTTGCTATATTATATTGAAACTAGAGGTTCAGTGCATGAAATTTGTGCAGGGGGGTGGTCTCTCAGCGCAGCCTGCACCCTCTCCAATCTGAGACCCCTCAAGGGATGTCCGAGTACCCATTTAGGCCCAAACCCACTGGGATCAGGCCTAAACGGGCGGTCGGACGTCCCTCTCACAATCTAGGACTGCTGACTCCCAACCACTTGCCTGCCTGCCTGCCTGATTGCCCCTAAGTGCTTCAGCCTGCCAGCCTGATCACTCCCTAACCACTCCCCTGCCAGCCTGATCGATGCCTAACTGCTCCCCTGCCAGCCCAATTGCCCATAACTGCACTCCCCTGCCAGCCTGGTGGCCCCCAACTGCCCTCTCCTACTGGCCCCATCACCCCTATCTTCCCTCCTTTGCCAGATTGGTTGCCCCTAACTGCCCTCCCTTGCCAGTCCGATTGCCCCTAACTGCCCTCCCTTTCAGGCCTGGTCCCTCCCAACTGCCCTCTCCTGCTGCCCATCTTGTGGTGGCCATCTTGTGTCCACATGAGGGCAGCCATCTTGTTTGTTGGGGTGATGGTCAATTTGCATATTACCTCTTTATTAGATAGGATAGTCTCTTTATGTATGGTCTCCTCCAGCCAGCCTATTAGTTCTTTGAGGAAAGGGATAGCAAAGTTTTCACCTTGTACCCCCTTGCTCCCACCAGTAAACAGTGCCTGGCAGAAGGTAACCACTAAGTACTGCTTTGGCGTCTGAAAGGAACATGGAAAGTGGAATCACCTCCCAGTCCCATTGCCACGTTCTGGAGCTTGAAACCAAAGCCTACATTCCAAACCCTCAGGATCTTAGGCCACCTGTTTTCTTCCACAGAATCTCCAGCTTTTGTTGATTGAGTCACGAGACCAACTACCATATTTATAGACAACCACTTTATAACTTCCTCTTATAACTACTTTTGTCAACTTCAAAATTCATGCTGATGATTGCCTGACCAGTTTGGCTCAGTGGATAGAGCATCAACCTGCAGACTGAAGGGTCCCGGGTTCGATTCTGGTCAAGGGCATGTACCTTGGTTGTGGGCACATCCCCAGGGGAGAGTGTGCAGAAGGCAGCTGATCGATGTTTCTCTCTCATCGATGTTTCTAACTCTCTATCCCTCTCCCTTCCTCTCTGTAAAAAAAAAATCAATAAAATATATTAAAAAAAATTCATGCTGATGACTTTTCATGGCTTTTTGGCTTCATGGTTCTCCTTCTTAATTACACCAACCTCTACCTTGTTTCCACTGTAGTCAATCAATAACAAGAACTAACTCTCGGACACATTAATGTACGTAATGCTCTCCAGCAGGATGCTCCACCTCAAAAGACAGAACAGACTGATGGTTGCCAGAGGAGAGGCGGGTTAGGGGACTGGGTAAAAAAGGTGAAGGGATTAAGTAGTATAAATAGCAGTTACAAAATAGTCACAGAGATGTAAAGTACAGCATAGGGAATACAGTCAATAATGTAATAACCAAGTATAGTCCCAGATAGGTACTGGAAATATCAGGGGAACACTGTAAAGTATATGATTGTCTAATCACTATGTTGTACACATGAAACTAATATAAAATAAGACTGAATGTAAACTAGAATTGAGAAATAAAAATTTTAAAATAAAATACTCGGAGAAAAAAAGATGGTAGAAATGAGCTACTAGTCACTGAATGGTTAATTTGCACTAGCTACTCTATTAGGCACCTTATATGTATTTCATTTTCTTAGTAATCTAGTGACCCTTTTACTCATCAATCTCCCAATTCTTCCCCTCAACTTAACCTTCTCTCTAATGGGATCTCTAATAAAAAAATGACTACGAGGCCATAATTTTTACCCTTGTCACCACTGGAATTCCAGAGTGAATCATTCCATTGGGAGGCGTTAAGCCTTGAGCTTCCTCTGGAGGTTACTTTTTGCATTAGGCAGACGTGATTCCCACACTTCCTCCTTTGCACCTAAAGAAATGCCTCTTTCTTTTTCTATTAGGTTACATTCTTTATTGACATGTCTCTTTCTCTACTAGCCCATGAACCTCTGAAGTATATGGATCTAGTTTTATTTACAGTTTCATAAAACACGGCAAGACTCAGTAAATGCTTTCAAAAGAAAGATATTCTTGAAGTTTAAAAGTTTATCCAAGCACAAAAGACCTTTATATTGTATGATTCTATTTATGTAAACTATCCAATATAGAAAAATTTTAGAGACTGAATATTGCTTAAGGCTGGGCGGAGGAGGTAAGAAGAAATAAAAATTTATTGCAAACGGTTTCTTTTAAAGGGTTTGAAAAATATGATGATGTTGGTTGCAGCCACTATAGAAAACAATATGGAATTTACTCAAAAAATGTACAATGGGACTACTGTTTGACCCAGTGATCCCACTTCTAGGAATATATCCTAAGAAGCTCAAAACACCAATCAGAAAGAATATGCACCCCTATGTTCATAGCAGCACTATTTACAATAGCTAAGATCTGGAAACAGCCCAAGTGCCCAACAGTAGATGAGTGGATGAAAAAGCTGTGGTATGTTTATACAATGGAATAGTATGCAGCTGTGAACACGGGTTTCTTACCCTTTGCAACAGCAGGGATGGACCTGTAAAATATTATGCTGAATGAAATAAGCCAGTCAGAAACAGACAAATATCACATGATTCTACTTATAAGTGGAACCTAATGAACATAATAAACTGACAAACAAAATAAGTCTCAAGGCATGGAATAGATTGACATATCTCAGGGAGTGTGGGGGTGAGTGGGGAGACAGGAAGAGATTAACCAAAGACTTATATACCCATATGTATAACAAATTGTCAAAGACAAGAGTATGGTGAAGGCCTAGGGTGGGGCAGGGGCTGAGACGAGGAGGGTAAAGGAGGGGGGGGGGATTGGACAACATCTGTAATACTGTCAACCATATGAAGAAAAAAAAGAAAATGTAGTGATGGCTGTAAAGCCATGTGAATATAGTAAAAACTGAATTATACACTTTAAAAATAATTTTAAGGCTGGCCATGGAATCAGAAAAAAAAACAATAATATGATGTTCCTCCACCATTTTAAAAATAAAGTATATCTTCTCTATGTTTTTGTAAGTTTCTTAAAACAAGGTTCAGCCCAGCCTGCATGTCTCAGTGGTTGAGCGTTGACCCATGAACCAAGAGGTCATGATTCAATTCCGGTCAGGGTGCATGCCTGGGTTTGTGGGTTTGATCCCCAGTAAAGGGAGTACAGAAGGCAGCCAATTGATGATGTTTCTCTCTCTCATTGATGTTTCTATCTCTCTATCCCTCTCCCTTCCCCTCTCTCTAAAAATCAATAAAAACATATTTAAAAAATAAGGTTCACATATTTTCTTAATTGACTTACTCAAAGTTCTTTATCTATAGTGATAACTTGATTAACATATATAGACCGACTGATCAAATAGGGAGCTAAATATGTCATTTAGGTAGTTTGAAGGTCAGAAATTTTTCACATAATTACTTACCTCTTCTAGTTGGCATGCTTTGATGACACTCCTATATCTATACTCATCGTAAGAAACACCAAAGATAATGTTTTCTTTAATGGTGCCAGGCATGATCCATGAAAACTGAGAGCAGAATGAAATTCTTCCACTGTGCTTAATTTTACCCTCAGAAGGCTCCAGTTCTCCCATAATCATCATCAAAAGTGAGGTCTAGAAATGAAACCATTTTTACGTTAGATCATTTGATCAAATCACTCTCAAGATGCTCTTGCCACAAACTGTCATTCTAAGTAAAGCTATCTATTCTAATTTTAAAAGATTCCAATTTTAAAAGATTATAATTATTCATTCAATTCAAAATTTATTAAGTACTTCCTATTGGGGAAGTGAACCAAAAAAAACCAGAAGACCAAAGATGAAACAAAAAGTTATTATCTATAATAATAAAAGCATAATATGCAAATCAGCCAAACGACTGAACAGCAGAACAACCATCCAGACAACTGTCCAGACAACCATCTGGACAACCATGCTATGACACGTACTGGCACTAGGCCAGCCAAGGTGGGTGCGATGCGATTAGTTGGGGGGCCCACCATCACCCCATGATCGCCCTGCAGAGGGAGGCCCAGGCCACTGGGGCGATCAATTGGGGGGCGCCACAATCGCCCCAAAGAGAGAGGTCCAGGCCACCCTCTGCAGGGCAATCGATTGGGGGGGCTCCACGGAACTGGGGAACCAAGGTGTGTGGCAGCAGACATGGGCAGCGCCAGGCTAAGGCGGGTGCAGGCTGGGGGTAGGGCCGTGAGGCAGCTGGAGCCATGATGGCCCCGGCAGCCAGGACTGCGAAGGCCTACCCTTGCACGAATTTCGTGCATCGGGCCTCTAGTTATAAATATAACCACTAGAAAAAAACACACCTAACTTGGGATGCCCTTAGCCTCACACCTTTGGCCCCTTTCTCTCCCACACCCACTAACCCATGCCTTTCCTCTAAAATTCAACAGATTGTTCCATATTTCTATGTCTTGAAACTATTTTGTTCATCTGTTTATTTTGTTCATTATATTCCACATATGTGTAAGATCATGTGACACATTTTTTCTAATGGGATGTCTGTATGTTACCTTTTGATTTTAAGATCACTTTATTTAGAGAGAGATTATTCCTTTGTGTGATATAAATTGCATATATTTATTTTAGTGTGACATTTTTTACTTCTGTTTTCCATGTACAAGTGATTCTTTTTGTTGGTGTGCTGTTGTTTATTAAGTGATTAATAGCTTTTATTTTATGGCTTCTGGACCTTGAGTTATAGAAAGTCTTTCTCCATGGTATTTTTTTTCTTTTCCTTTAGGCATCCTCCAATGTTTACTTTAAGCATTTTATAGTCTTATATTTGTACTTGCTCTTTGATCTATTTCAAATTCATCAGGTGTACGATGTGAGATATGGATACAATTTTTTGTTTGCTCTCCAGGTGGCTGTGCAGTTGTCCAACACCATTTTTTGAATAGCCCATCTTTCTTCAATGTCAAATACTAATTCCCTTATGCATTTGGATCTACTTTTTTAGCTTTAATTTTACTCCACTGGCTCATCTGTTTATTTATGTACCAGTAATTCAACTTGGACCACTATAACTTAATAAAATATCAATATCATTAAATTATATTATTTCCAGGTTAAACATACAAATATATATAGACATACATACTTATATATTTACTAAAGGCCTGGTGCACAAAAATTTGTGCACTCAGGTGGGTCCCTCAGCCTGGCCTGTGCCCTCTCTCAGTCTGGGACCCCTCGGGGGATGTCCACCCGCTGGCTTAGGCCCATTCCCAAGAGGATCGGGCCTAAGCTGGCAGTCAGACATCCCTCCGGCAGCCCAGGAGCCCTCAGGGGATGTCCACTTGCCAGCGGGGAGCAGGCCTAAGCTGCAGTTGAACATCCTTAGTGCTGCTAAGGAAGCAGAAGAGGCTCCCACCACCACCGCTGTACTGGCAGTCGTCAACCTGACTTGTGGCGAGAAGAGCTCCCCCATGTGGGAGCGCACTGACCACCAGGGGACAGCTCCTGCATTGAGTGTCTGCCCCCTGGTGGTCAGTGTGTGTCATAGTGACCAGTCATTCCCAGTCCTTCTGCTGTTAGGGTCAGTTTGAATATTACCCTTTTACTATATAGGCTAGAGGCCTGGTGCATGGGTGGGGGCCGGCTGGTTTGCCCTGAAGGGTGTCCTAGATCAGGGTGGGGGTCCTGTTTGGGTGCCTGGCCAGCCTGGATGACGGGCTGATGGCTGTTTGCAGGATGGTCACAACCCCTTCAGGGTGTCTTGGTTGGGGTAATTTGCATATAGTCACCTGGATTGGTTGGTGGGCGTGGCTTGGGGCATAGCGGGGGTGCGGTCAATTTGCATGTTTCTCTTTTATTAGATTAGACCAGAGGCCTGGTGGATGAAATTCATGCATGGGGGGTGGGAGGGGTGTCCCTCAGCCTGGTCCATTCCCAAGAGGATCGGCCCTCTCTAATCTGGGACCCCTTGGGAGATATCTGAAAGCCGATTTAGACAGGATCCTTGTGGGATCAGACCCAAAGGCTGTTGAACATCCTTCTCACAATCTGGGACTGCTGGCTTCTAACCATTCGCCTACCTACCTGCCCAATCGCCCTCAACTGTTCTTTCCTGCTGGCCTGATTGCCCCCAAATGCCCTCCCCTGCCAGCCTGTTGGTCCCCAACTGTCCTCCCCTGCTGGCCTGATGGCCCCCAACTGCCTTCTGTGCTGGCCTGATTGCCCCAACTGCCCTCCCCTGCCATCCTGGTCACACCCAACTTTCTAGGCTTTTATTATATAAGATGTATATATATATATAAGTAAAAATTTAATTTATATATTTATACATAGTAATATTTTGGTATTTTGAGAGATATGAAGTAAAATTAAAACATCATTCAATATATATAAATGTATAAAAATACAAAAATATTAATAAATCTTCAAAGATACTGTATTTTATTTAAAACATAAGCAAAAGCTGGAGCTAATAGCTTATTCTACACATCTAATGCTCAGTGTTTATGACCCAGCTAAAGCTTAGTGTTAGAGCATGGCCAGGAAAAAGGATGGAGACTAGTGGTGTCATGGGTTATCAGCAAGGCCATAAAGCTGTTTCAATTGTGGTAGAGACAATAAGAGAACTGAAAATCCCCACACCCTGTGGGAGATGTGGTAAGCCAGCCTTCAGTCAAGGGTACCCAGTGGTGCAGATTCTTATACCAGTTACACTTAATTAAAATAATTCAAGGATGTTTCCTAAATGAAAGACGCCTAATGTAGATTAGAACAAAAAACATATAATTTTCTCAAAGATGTTTAATTAAATGTGTAGCTCTGATTTGCATCTCTGATTTGATTACTTCAAGCCCTTTAAATTTCATAAAGAGAACAAGTGTTTCATCATTATCTGAATGATAGCTCATATTCTTAAAGATCACTACAAAGCCTTCTCTTCTCCTGACAATGAGGTTTGAACATTTACCTATTTTTGCTTTTTAACCTACAACAAAGCAAGTAGCAGGAGTGGGGAGGGCAGGAGGCTGACCAGCATGGAATAACTTAACATTCTTATGTATTTTCTTCAAAAAACTATTCCACTTAATGACTTTCCCTCATAGTAAATCATAAGTAAATCTGTGTCCATTCTCCAAAATTATTTTTTAATTAAATTTATTGGGATGACATTGATTAATAAGTCCTATAGGTTTCAAGTGTACATTTCTACGATACATGATTTGTATACCGAATTGTGTGCCCATCACCCAGTCAAATCATCTTCTGTCACCATATATTTGCCTCACCTCCTTCCCTCTGGTAACCACCCCACTGTTGTCTATGAGTTTCAAATTTATATCCCACATATGGGTGAAATCATATGGTTCATAGCTTTTTCAGACTGACTTGGTTTGTTTAGCATAATATTCTTAAGGTCCACCCATGTTGTCCCAAGTGGCAGTATTTCATCTTTTCTTCTTTATCCAATCCTCTATTGAAGAACACTTTGGTTGTCTCCATATCTTGGCCACTGTGAATAATGTTGCAATGAACATAGGAGTGCATATATCTCTGCGAATAAATGTTTTAGAGTTTTTCTGGTAGGTCCCCCAAAAAGAGATTATTGGGCCATATGGTGACTCTATTCTTAATTTTCTGAGGAACTGCCACACTGCTTTCCATAGTGATTGTACCAGTTTACACTCCTGCCTGCAGTGAATGAGGATTCCTTTTTCTCCATAGCCTCTCCAACACTTGTTATTACTTGTTGAGAATAGCTATTTCAGTGGTGCTCAAACTTTTTAAACAGGGGGCCAGTTCACTGTCCCTCAGACCGTTGGAGGGCCGGACTATAGTTTTTTAAAAAAACTATGAACAAATTCCTATGCACACTGCACATATCTTATTTTGGAGTAAAAAACAAAACGGGAACAAATACAGTATTTGTATTTGCATGTGGCTCTCGGGCCGTAGTTTGAGGACCCCTGAGCTATTCTAACAGGTGATAGTTGGTATCTCATTGTAGCTTTTATTTGCATTTCCCTAATAGTTAGTGAAGTTAAATATTTCTGTTGATCATTTGTATGTCTTCTCAGAGAGGTTTCTGTTCAGGTCCTCTGCCCATTTATTAATTGGATTGTTTGGTGTTGAGTTGTATGAATTATTTATATAGTTTGGATATTAACCCCTTGTTGGAGCTGTTGTTTGCAAATATCATCTCCCATTCAGTTGATTGCCTTTTGTTTTATTGATCATTTCTTTTGCTATGCAGAAGCTTTTTAGTTTGATATGGTCCCAGTCATTTATTTTTGCTTTTACGTCCCTTGCCTTGGGGGTCAAATTCATAAAATGCTCTCTCCGACCAAGGTCCATAAGTTTAGTACCTATTTTTTTCTATATAATTTATTGTTTCAAATCTTACATTTAGGTCTTTGATCAATTTTTAATTATTTTTTTACATGGAGACAAACTGCAATCTAGTTTCATTCATTTGCATGTGACTTTCCAATTTTCCAGAAGCATTTATTTAAGAAACTTTATTTTCTCCATTGTGTTTTTTGGATCCTTTGTCAAAAATTATTTGCCCATATACATGTGGTTTTATTTCTGGGTTTTCAATTGTGTTTCATTGGTCTGTGTGTCTGTTTTTCTGCCAAATAGCATGCTGTTTTGATTATTGTAGCTCTGTAGTATAATTTGAAGTCAGGTAGTGTGATACTTCTGGCTTCATTCTTTTTTCTCAGGATGGCTTTGGCTATTCGGGGACTTTTGTGGTCCCATACAAATCTGGAAAATTTTTTTCTATTTCTTTAAAATATGCCATTGAGATTTTGATGGGTGTTGCATTAAATCTGTATATTGCTTTGGGTAATAAGGCCATAATAACTATGTTGATTCTTCTAACCCATGAACACAGAATATCTTTCCATTTCATTAAGCTTTGTAGTTTTCAGTATGTAGGTCCTTCATACCCTTTGTTAAGTTTATTACTAGGTATTTTATTCTTTTGGTTGTACTTGCAAAAGGAATTGGTTTTTCTTTTCTTTTTTCATTTCTCTTTCTGAAGTTTCATTGTTAGTATATAGCAGTGATGGCGAACCTATGACATGTGTGTCAGAAGTGACATGTGAACTCATTATTTTGGTTGATTTTTCTTTGTTAAATGGCATTTAAATATATAAAATAAATATCAAAAATATAAGTCTCTGTTTTACTATGGTTGCAAATATCAAAAAATTTCTATATGTGACACGGCACCAGAGTTAAATTAGGGTTTTTCAAAATGCTGAAACACCGAGCTCAAAAGGTTCGCCATCACTGGTATATAGGAAGGCAGTGGATTTTTGCACATTGATTTTGTATCCTGCAACTTTATTGTATTGGTTTCAAAATTCCAATGTCAAAAAATGCCTGTATGATTTTCCTGGACAAGTTCTGAAAAAATGTGTGTGCCACGGACTGGTAAAAATTGATGGTTCGAATACTATGCTGCTGTAAAAAAGAAGGAATTCTTACCATTTGCAACAGCATGGATGGAACTGGAGAGCATTATACTAAGTGAAATAAGCCAGTCAATGAAAAAAAAATACCACATGATCTCACTCATTTATGGATAATTAAGACCATTATAAACTGATGAACAAAAATAGATACCGAGGCAGAGCAACAGAATGTCAAACTATAGCGGGAAGGCCGGGGAGGGTTGAGGAGGTGGGTAAGAGATCAACCGAAGGACTTGTATGCATGCATATAAGCATAACCAATGGACACAAGACACTGGGGGTTATGGGAGGCTAGGGGAAGGTCAAGGGGAGAAAAAAAAAGGAGACATATATAATACTCTTTGTAATACTTTAAGCAATAAAACAATTTTAAAAAATTGATGGTTCATTTGTTCAATAAAGTTACTGAATGCCCACCTTGTACAACACACTGCACTGAGAGCTTTACAAAATTGTAGAGAGAGTCACTGGTAATAATATGAAGAAATAAAGGCTAGAAGATGTTATCAATGGAATAATTCATATTATAAGATACACTATATCTAAGCATTATCCTAATACCAAAGTAAACATTTCTTCAAAATACCTTTTTATACTATAGACAAACTAGAAAAATAAAGAAGAAATGCATGCCAAATTAAAAAATTGATGATAAAGAATAACATAAACTACCTTGCCTGCTCCAGTAGATCCAGCAACTGCCAACAACTGTCCTCTTTCTATCTTGAAATTGATATCTTTCAGGACAGGAGTACCAAGAAGTGCGATGTTACTGAAGATGATGCTGTTATCGCCATTGCAGATGTTTGTAGTATTATTGTTTTGTTTTGCATTCTCAAATAATTCCCCAAATCCCTGTTAAGAAAAAAACAGAAGATTTAAAAGGTCAGCTTTCCAGATATTTTCAATAGCTATTTATGTATGATGAATTTGAAAAGCACATGGTCCATGATCCATATATTATAGCACATAATTATATAGCCCACGATTTCTAGAGCACATGATCCAAAACAGTTGAAATGATAATTATGGCATTTAATAATAACCATTTTAATGTCTTAGATTATTGCTAGACATCAAATTAAATTAAATATACCTATTTATCTATATAAGTGTTTATATATACACCTCCTGTAGGTTGGGTACATAAACATTATCATTTAATACTCAGCATAATAATAATATTTGTGGCAAAATTTGACAATCCCTTTCTTTCAAAGCTGCAGACTGTGATTCAGAGAGGTTAAATGGCAAGAGTCACATAACTAATAGGCTACAGTGGAATTACAACCCAAATCTGACTTCTACTCTATCATGTAGTACGTTCCTCTGAAAAGCTCAAATTATTTATTTAAGTAGTTATTATTAAACATAAATATGCCCTGGCAAGTGTTGCCTCATGATTAGAGCATTGGCTTGTGCATGGAAGGGTGGCAAGTGCGACTCCTGGTCAAGGGCACATACCTGGGTTGCAGATTCAATCCCAACCCTAGAGGTGGCAAGTGCAGGAGGCAACCAATCCACATGTCTCTCGCATCCATTTTTTAATCTCTCTCTCTGTCCTCTCCCCCTGCCTTCCTTCCCCTCCCTCTAAAAATCAATGGATAAAATATCCTCAGGTGATGATTAACAAAAAGCAAACAACAACAAAAATGATAAACGTGACAATATTGCCAGATTATTTTAATGAATTCCATTTACACAAGAAGGCAATTGTGTCTTACCTAGCTTAGAATAGATTTCAGAAATGAATTAGAGGATAAGGGATTTTAGTTAACTATTTATTTGATTGCTTATTTAATTTTTAATAATTTAATAAGTTAATATACATTAACTATCTCCTTTTTTAAAAATCTTTATTGTTGAAAGTATTACATATGTCCCCTCTTCTCCCCCATTGACCCCTTCTAGCCTGCACCCACCCATTTTAAGTAAAGTTATACTTTTTCTGAGATACAGTCAACTGATTGACTTGACAATGATCACTGACTACATAAATTTATTTATCTTCCATAAATTAAATACACTGAAAGTGCAGCTCCCAAGTTTTGACAAAAATCCATTTTACATACAATAAACAGGAATTACATCTTTTGCCACCACTTAAACTTATGTTGAAAAGTTTATAAGTCAACTTAAACATGTGCCAGAGTTCATAGTTTTTCAAAATCCTTTTACATTTGAAGACTGCTGCTTTGAAACCTTATGTTATAGATGGCTAATGGTCCCTCAGTCATCAGACAACTAAAAGCAAAGCTTTTAAGAAATAATCAATTAAGGTGTTAAAAAATGAGCCCTAGTCCTAGCCAGTTTGGCTCAGTGTATAGAGTGTCCACCTGCAGACTGAAGGTCTGGGGTTCGATTTTGGTCAAGGGCACAAGCCCAGATTGTGGGCTCAATCCCCAGTAGGGGGCATGCAAGAGGCAGCTGATTCTCTCTCATCAGTGATATTTCTCTCTCTCTCTCCCTCTCCCTTCCTCTCTGAATTCAACAATAATATATGTTAGAGAGAGAGAGAGAGTGCCCTGGATAGTTTGATTCAGTTGGTTGGGCATCTTCCTGTGCACCATAAGGTTGCCAGTTTGATTCTCAGTCAGTGCATGTGCCTGGGTTGCAGGCTTGTTCCCTGGTAGGAGGCATGCAGGAAGCAGCCGACTGATATTTTGCTCTCGCATCGATGTTTCTCTCTCTCTCCCTCCCTCTCCCTTCCTCTTTCTCTAAAAATCAACTTTTTAAAAAAAGGGTTAAAAAATGAGACAAAGCTATTTGTTATTCCCTTATTCATTTATTTATCAAATAGATTAAACTTATTGAGTATCACCTCTGTATTAAAGATAACTTCAAAGAATCCCACATGGGAGAATAACATGAATAAATATTAATATTGCAATGTGCTTAGTGCTACAACTGAAAATCATATCAAGTCCTATGGGAGTACATTAGAAAGAGCAGCCGACTCAGCCTGGCGCTTAACCAAGTAAATGATCTACACACTAGGCTATAAAGGATGTAAGTGGGACTTCACAAGACCAAGGAATAGTATACGTACTCTAGGAAGATGGATTTGCATGCACAATGATTTAGGCTTAAAAGAACAAACTATGTGTCAGGAATGATGAGTGGCTGGGTCAGATACATATGACAAGATGACAAAGGCTGTGCTTGGTCAGGTGGGCAGTACAGGCTGTTAAGGAGATTGTGTGGCATGCTTAGAAGGACTTTTATCCAGTAAGACAGACTCGGACCAATGGCAGGTTATTGTTCATAGTAACTTTGATTTCTAATTACAGAAGTAAAATACTAATTTCAGGAAATTTGGAAAATGTAGAAAAGCAGAAAGAAGAAATTACCTATAGCACTACTACTGAGAAAAAAAAAACCTTATTTAACATTTCAACTGATATCCTCCACTTTTACATATAATATAAATGTACATAATATGTAAAACCATATGTAATTTTTACATTAATAAAAATTGTATATAAAGTTTGTGACCTGCTTTTCTGACTTAAAAAAAATGATAGTTTTCATATACCATTAAGAATTCTTCTAAATATATTTTGGTTGCAGGATAGTATCCAAGAGTATATATAAATATATATATGTACTTTGCTACAAATGTGGAGTACATTCTTTTTTTTTAGTATAAATTTTGGCAAGTGAACTTTCCAAAGAGAACAGTTTATAAAATTCCAAGTCCTTTGGAGAGTAGTCCAAAATTTTCCTCCATCAATATATGATAGTGATAGTTTTTCAAGGACCCTTATCAACACTGTGGCTTTTGTTATTTGTTTTGTCCTCTTTTATAGTTTTCTAGGTGAAAAGGGAATCTCACTATCAGATCTTAGCCTTATTGATTTGTTCCCTAGTAAGGCTGAACATTCACCATATTTATGAACCCTATATAGCTGTGAGTGGAATGGTTTTGATAGTATTTGTATTAACCTCACTTTTTGTTTCATCTTTTCAACTAGCTGAGTCATGGTTGACAAGTCATTATAACATTCTGAGCTTCAGTCTCCTGAGTTATTGAGGTAATATATATAAAGTTGTTTTGTATACAGTAAAGCAATAGTCACTCTTTAAAAAAATCAGAGGCAGTAATGATGAGTGGAAAAGGGCTCTGCAGTCAGAGAAACCTAAGCTAATCTTCTAGCTCCACCCTATCTAGTTGTATAACCTCCTTCCAGTAACTTAAACTTTCTAAGTCTCAGCTTCCAACAAATAAATAGAAATTCTACCTACTCATAGGTTTGGAGTGAGGAAGGTGTCATATATAACTCATCAGGGACTTACCTCCTGGATAACTGCGTTGATGGTGACATCATCAAAGGAGAAAAAGAATACACTGGAAACTGGGGGAGTGATAAATGTGAAGGGCTTGAGGAGCACATAGAAAATTTGGAATACATACATGAAGTTCAGGAAAGTGGGGCCAGAGATTTGCATTTGAGAGTCATTAACTCCATGTCCTCAAGGGTGAGCCTGGGTGAGGTCACCCACAGAGAGCATGAAATGCTAGGAGACTTAGGTGGAGACTCAGTGGCCCACCACTACTGAAATGGCAGGCAGGGATGACTAGAAGTCACAGTCTGAGGACACAGTGATGTGGAAAGTGAGGATACAGACAGACATGAGTCAATGGTTCAGTGAAAGGGTTATAGGTGGTGACATTTGGGTCCAAAATCTGGCTTCAGCTCTTGACAGTTGTGTGAGCTAAGCCAGTTACCATCACCTTTTTAAGCCTCCATTTCCTTATCATTGAAATGAAAATGTTAATATTACTAGCTCATATGACTATTTTGAGAATTAAAGGAGACAACACATACTTACTTTTAGGAGAGTGAAACTGAGGACTTTTGTCCAAGAGTAGGAAAGCAATTGTTTGAAAATAGTTGTGGAAAATGTCAAATTTATTTTTCCTTCATACCTAGAAGGGCATTTGAAATTTCTAAAAGCAAAAAAGTAATATCAATCTGACCCACACACTTTTCCACAAACAACTTTGCTAGTCAGATAAAAAATTATTCTCTTGACCAGAATCCTAATAAAAGATAGTTTTAGGTAAAATGAAAAAAAAAAGAATTATTCTCTTACCTATATCTTAAAACATGAAGTAAAGTGAAGTTATGGTGATCATGTTGCTTATAAAACAAATTTAAGATATTGTATAGTATACAGAAATAGGACATTAGTTTCATAACTTCTGTCTTTACACAGATATCAGTGATAAGAAATAGGAACTCAACAGAGCTTCTCAATAATCAGATATCAGATATTGCTTCATTAGAGGCTGAAAATCATTGGTAAATATATTTTCTCACTTTGAGAAATATGAGGATTATTTAATAATAAATTAAAATGAGCACAAATCATAGAAAACCATACATTGGTAGAGATCTCATACATCTTTATGTTGACTGGAGTCTAAAGCACTTGGACTGGAACTTGAGATCAGATAAGGTAGCATTTATTGAGGAATTATTATGTGCATGATATTCAGCTGAACACTTTACATAAGTCTGCCAGGTGAATATTAATATTCCCATTTTACAGGTGGAGAATCAAAGGCTTCACAGAGTTCTATAACTCTATCTAGATTACACAGAGAACAAACAGCAGAACCAGGATTCAAATTCAGCTCTACCCAGATCCAAAATCAATGAACTTTGTATTACTTCCTGATATGTTATGTGAAACAAGTTATAAGACTCAAAAAATGTAAAGAGGTTTCAATACTCTATTTAACATTCCTGAGCCTCTATTTCTTAATCTATAAAATAAGTAGAGTGGTTCGCCTTCCAGTTCTAACATCATTCTCATTGTCCATTAATATGAAAATGACATTCACACGAAAAAATGCTTAAATATTTAAGTAAATTTTTTTAATTCTTACCTCTTCCCAGAAAGCTGTTACATTCTCCATCACTACTTCTGTAGTTGTTAAGTTATATTCCAATGTCTTGTACTCTTGCTTTTGTAAGAAATCCTGTTAATAAAGACAGAGCAAAAACATTGTTAAGTTATATTCTAATGTTTTATAGACCTTATAAAGCACCCTGCACTGGCGAATTCACCTCAATTAGGACAAAGAGAAAACCAGTATCTTTATCTTTATGGCAACCCCACCCCTTTTTAGAAGCATCATTAGCATCACTTCTCTGGGTTAAGTAAGGGTGTGAAGTTCTGATATAACTGATTTTAAGGCATCAAACCTTGATTCTAAAAGGGCCCTATTAGAGACTCCCATTCACAGTGTTCTGTGGGCAGGTGGGAGCACAAGGAAGAATTAAGCCCAGGCATCCTGAAGTCTTCACCACCAGGGGTAATGAAACCAGCCTGGTCCTTGCCTCCTCGCTTTCCCCCTTCCTTCTCTACTTTTCTCTCTCTTGCTACTTCAATTTTGGTTTCTCTCTTTTTCTCTAATTTTTTTTCAAGATCTGTGTTCCTGTTCAGTGGCCCCTCTCTGTCTCTGTGACACTCATTTTCTCATTTCTGGTCTATGTCTGTTCTCTCTCTCTCTCTCTCTCTCTCTCTCTCTCTCTCTCTCTCACACACACACACACACACACACACACACACCTGTGATGGTTTAAGAGAAGGAATAAGATTAGTCCAAGACCTGCTATGGTTTTGAGCTACACTCATCAATTTGCCTAAATTGCAAATCTCAAACACACTTTTGAAACATGATAAAATTAGGAGGAAGAGGACCCCTTTACTATATATTCCAATCCTTCAAAGGAGGCTGAAGATACAATTTGTTGCATATGTGACATCCCCTCATTTTTAAATGCTGGCAAATAATTCTATTTTTTTTTCTTTTTTTTAATGTGAAGGTCAAATAAAACAGGTCTAGGGGCCAAAAGTAGGTCCATGGGCCACAATTTGCAAACTCTGGCCTACATTAAATAATGGCAGAACCATTTAAAAGTGGCTCACCTTTCATCACCACCTTTATGTATATCACAGTGATTTATTTTCTGGGTTAAATATTTAAATAGTATTTTAAAAGTATAATAAAACATTTTCACCTGCATATTAATTATAAAAAATATAACTACATACAAGTTCATAGTAGTGATTAAATTAGCTTTGTATAAACTTGAGTCTCATCACTTGAGGATTTGAGAACTTTTCTTCAGAGCTCCCAGCTACATCAGCATTGCTGGGATTTTAAGATAATTCTTGTGATATAAAATGCCACTCACATCCACCATATTGCCCAAGGAAATACTTGGAAAAGTTTGAAGTGAATATTCCTAGAGTTAGCTGGAAAGTTCTTTAACTTCCTGGTAAACCTGCCACCATCTTTGTGCACATTTGTCAAGTGCATGAGAATAACCTATTGATTGATGATTTGAATAAAATTCCTCAGAATACAGAAACAATATTTTCTGCAATTGCTTTGACTTGAGAGGATCTCACAGGCTTTTATTTTATTTCAATAAACTTCCATTAGTAGGGCTTGTTAGACCACATATAGACGTCAAGAGAGAAAATTCTGAGCATCAAACAGGCCCAAGACAGTCTGCCCACTATTAAAGTTCTAAGCTATTCTCAAATCATTGTATACAATACAATGCCCACTTTTGGTACGTTACCTGTATTTTGTTTATTGCTCCAAGAGAGTCATACCATGTCTGTACAGCCCAGGGAAATTGCCGAGTGATTGCCATGCGCAGAACGATGCAGAAAGAGATGGTCGTGAATATTTTTCGAAGAACGACTCCTTTATAAATGCATAGGGAAGCACAGACAAAAACACCACAAAGAACCCTGAGAAGAAGAAGGCTGAGCTATTGAAGTATCTCACGTAGGCTGCCTTCCGGGTCAGTTTCAGTTCTGATCTATAAAACAAAATAGTAAGATTTGGGATGCTTATTTACTTTGCATCTTGCAATCTGAACACAGGCTCACAAGGCTTTGTGCCCCGCGGCAAGTTATTTAACTTATCTGAGCCTCAGTTACCTTATCTGAAAGAGGAATAGAAATGAATGCATCAGTATTTTGTCCATAATACCTGTAAATATTTCTAACCTATAACTACTAAGCTCAATTATTATTACATTACTTTCACACCTTTATCACTTCATTATAATTAGTAAGATTTGTGAAACTTTGATAATTTTTGTTTTTTGGTTGGTGTTTTAAGTGATTAGGTGTAATAATGAGGACAATGTTATAAGATTTATAAATAAAAAGACAATTCTGTGGTTCCCTAATAGGTTCTTAGCACTTTAGAAATTCTAGCTTGGCTTTGGGGAACACTAAAAATAGCATATATATATGAGTGTTTCAAAGAAACCAAGATGGAGGCATAGGTAAACACCAGAGATTGCTGCCTCACATAACCACTTCAAGAATACAATTAAAAGACAGAGCGGGCATCATACAGAACCACAGGAAGGCTGGCTGAGTGGAAATACTACAACTAGAAGGAAAGAGAAAAGCATGCTGAGACTCAGAGGAGCTGCGGTGCAGAAGTTAAGTGCACAGGTACGGAGGTGGATGTGGAAAGGGCTGGCGGCTGAGGACACGGTTGGCTTTTTCAATTGGGGGGGAGTCTCAAAGTCCCTACTGCTCTGAACTCCAGTTCCAGGCGAGTCTCTGGGGACCCTGACTGATACGGGGAGAGGCTAGAGACTGTCTGGCATCGTTCGCATCTCAAGGGCGGCTTTCTCTCAGAGGTGCTTGCAGCGATTACCCGGACCTGAGACTTGGGGCCTCTTAGGGAAGGACTGACGATAAGCCATAGCTGTATGCTCCACCCTATTGATCCCCTGGGACCCTGCCCCGCCCAGGCTGTGCACCATGGAGGTTTTTGCAATCTGAAAATTACCTAACAAACTTGCAGCTGGCCCAAGGCCCCATGGCAACTTGCATTCCTTCACAGCTGAGCTCCAGCTGAGTAGCCTCAGGCAAAGGCTAGATTAGCACCTCCTGAAAGATCCAGGAACCAGTAGAGTGACTCAGTGAGCACCAAAGCCCCACTGAAGAAAAGTCTTGCCCTGGAGGGTGTCTCCTGCACAGAAGCTCTTCCATTTAAGATGCAGCTGGTTCTCACAGCCAATTGGCCTGGGGTCCAATTCCTCCCAGTG
>NW_006290460.1:892401-925140 GCF_000327345.1 Myotis davidii
GGAAAAAAAAAAAAAAAAAAGAGAGTGTTTCTCAAATGTTAGCATAAGTAAAAATTTCCTGAGAAACTTTTTAAAATACAGTCTCAGGCCCAGCTTTCAGAGACACTCAGTGAGTGAGTCTGGAGAAGGCGAAAAAAAAAAAAGAAAAAAAAAAGAAAAGAAAAGAACCCAAGTGATTCTGTTGCAGGTGGTTCTAGAAAATCATGCCTACAAATCCTGTATCCTCTTCTGATCTTCTAGTCTAAACCGCAAATGTGAACCTTTCTTTTTTAAACACATAGAAAAGATTTAAGTGCTCCAACCAGAAAACAGAAGTGCAGAGGCCAGTGAGCACAGAGGACAATACTGCCTTCAACTTCGTCCCATTCTTACAGGACCATAAAATCGAGTCATATGATTCTCCTGTTCAGCTCTTATAAGGGTAAGAGCAGTGGGGACCCAGACAGTAGAGGGTCCTGGTGGGAGGGAGCAATAGGTGTGCCTGGCATTTGGGTCCTACTTTCACACATTCTTAAGTGGTAGAATTCAGAGGGAATCTTTTTTTTTTTACGTTTAAAAAATGTAATCTTGAGCACTCTGATGAAGAAAATAGAGTTCAATGTGTCCAATCTAGATTGTGATTTACAGTCTAATGCTTACTTGTATCGATTATTTGGCATTAAAGACAGGTTATGGTTTTGGCATCTCACTGGGGTTTGACTCCTGGCTGTGACAGGAAAAGCGATGCAATCTTAAGCAAGTTGTTCTTCCCTCTGATCCTTCAGAATCCACCTCCTTAGAAGGGAACATACAGCTTCCCAGTGGAGTTGTGGTCAAGATAAAGGACTTTACATCCCAGGGCCTGGCACTTGGAACTTACTATGTTGTCTTTAATCTTCAATCCAGGAAAGACTAATATTGACTGTGCTGATATTAATAAAATGCTAGAAAACACTGTTTACAAAAATGTTAATAAATCTGTCAAAATTGTTGTTGAAATGTATTCAAAACAGTTGAGGAAAATGGAACCAGTGTACTATAGGAAAAGAATCATGGATTCAGGAAAATTTATAGGAATCACCAAGAAATCAGTGCTCTCCATAATACAATCATTCACACTTTATGAGTCATAAAAGTATTTTATCAGTTTCTTATAAAAAAATTGAAAGTGACTTTATTACCAGAGAGCAATAAAGGAGTAGATTATCTGTATTTTAAAAAGTTTCTCAGGTAAGTTTTACTTATGCTAACATTTGCACAGCCTTTTGCCCAGTTCAACAGTGGCCCAGGCTGAGGTAACTTCCCCTTTGAAGTACATCCTACCAATCTCTTCCAGAACATTATATTTGCTCTTCTGAATAGAAGCAATTCTTGCTTTCCCATTTTACATCAGCACTTCCCAGCCTTTTCAGGTAATAATTTCATGCCAGATTAAGGAACTGGATTATACGAGTTACAACTAAGCATTTCCTATTAGAACTGGTCAAACAGAAATACAGAGCAGAAAGGATAGATATTATTTGAGGAACAGAGCCGGGGGGGAAAAGTCAAGGAAAGTCAGCAAGCAGAAAGACCTGACCAAGAGTTTAACTTGACACCGGAGAAAACTCCTCTTCACTCTTGCTATGCCTGTGTTTGTAGGCACAGGAATGACCAAGGAGATAAGTGTGATGGAAAACACTTGCTATTGAGAAAAAAGACTTTTAACAAAACAATTTCCCAAGATCTTTAACGATGATGGTTCTGGAAAGAAAATATAATTCCTTTCCTGGATTTATCTTGAAAGGCATAATAAAAACAGGTGAGCAATACTGTTTAGGAAATAAATACCCTTTTACTCTTTCTATTTACATGGCAAAGGACTTAACATTTCAGCGTTTCTTTTGTTATTCCAATCACACACCTGCAGCTCAGTTGCCATCACTGTCTACTGGAATCAGCAGCCTGAATTGCTGACAACCCACAGGCACACCATCCAAAAGGGCACTGTTCTTCTTTTTAGTGTATTTTTCCCTGTAAAACTCCCATGTTATCCGTCCTGAAATTATTTGTCTTCTAACAGTATATCTATTCCCACTGAGTCTCCTAGAGCATTTATTTGAATGCAGTTTGTAGAACATGGAACTTGACTAAAGAAAAATGGTCTCTTGGCTACCTTAGTTTATATTTTGCCAAAAATCATCTCAGTAATCTTATCTCGGTCTGCGCTATACTTTTTTTGCTGGATATAATCTTTACTAATCAGTGAAAAAAAGGTTATCTGAGGTGAAACAAGACTAGAGATAGGTGTGGAGTACTAACTCAAGACGTGGTTTTCGTGACTTGAACTGACTTCCCAAGGTTTATAGAAACACAATGTATAGATATTACCCTGTGTTATTATTTTTAAGTTAAGAAAGAACAAACATTTTAACCGAAGGAAGTGGGTGTTGTTTTTTCGTTTTTCATAAGCCATAACGCATAGATTAAGGAAAATATAACAATAGCCAATCATTTATTTGGTTCAGAATTATGTACTTCGTACTCTAGCAGTTCCACTTAAGGTTTCAATCAGACTCCAGCACCAGGAGTGTTACTTTAGTCAAATAAGTGTATTAAGCAGCTATAAACACATATAAGAGATTCTTTTGTGAGGTATAAATACCTTTCTAGTGAAAACACACCTGACAAACTATGTAAATCTACAGCCCATGAAAATGACTTTATGCCACTAACACATGAATATTTGACATAACTTAGTACAATTGTTTGTCAGAAACTTCAAATATGAGCTAGAAGTCCACTGAAAGTCATTTTTGAAATATTAAACATTCACTGACTAATGATATTGAAACTATCTAAATGACTTACTGCCTTAGGTTTTCAATCATTTTTTCCATGGCTTCCTCCCAGCAGTAAGCCTTAACAGATTGGATATTTTCAATAATTTCTGAGGTGATCACGAGTCTTTCATTGATTTTCCCAGCTCTCTGATCTCTGTAAGGCAATCAATTATTCAATTTAATAATTAGTAAAAACAAGTCACATTATGCACTAAGAACAGCTCAAGCTTTTAAAAAGTCATATTTCTTTGATTAAATAGCATTTTATTATCAAATACATGAAAAAATAATAGCTACCACTTAATAAATGACCCCTATGTATCAGACGTTGTAGAAGATGCATTCCAAACACTATTCCTGATCCTTACTGACAGTCTAGGAGTGGTGGTTATCTTTATTTTAAAGATGAAAAACCAGAACCTCAGTGGAGTCAAGTGGCTTACCTAGGTCACACAACTAGTAAAGGTGCACTCTGGGACTCCAGCCAAGGGCTAACTGACTCCAAAATTTGTACATTTTCTACCATGTTCTAGCCGACAAACTCCTCTATCTAAGCAATGACTGGTATCACTGAGTCACTCTGTAATATAAAGTAACTAAGGCTTTGATGTGATAATCCATGAACCAGGTAGTAAAAGCTTATAAACTACCCCAAATCTATGTGTTCCTTCCCACTCAATTAATGTTTTATCCATTATACTCAAATTTCATGATCTACAAAAAATAAATTGGCTGGTGACATATTTATAAAAAAATTCTACAAATTGACAAGTAAAAAATGTCCCATTGATATAGGAAGTATTATTGGCACCATTAAAACAATTCCTTGATGGTGTGCTCACTGCCCGAAGTCAAGTCTCCTTCAGTCACCATTTATCCCCCCTTTACACTCTTTTACTTACCCTCACCCTCCTTTCCTTCTGGTTATCACTATACCGTTGTCTATGAGGTTGCTTTTTTCCTTAATCCCTTCACCTTTTCACCCAGCCCCCAAACCCCGCCCCCTGACAGCCCTCAGTCTGTTCTCTGAATCTAATTTCCATTCTGTTTGTTTATTTTGTTCATTTGATTTCATATATAAGTGAAATCCTGCGGTAAAAAAATAAAATAAAATAATTCCTTTTTAGGGACACCCAGTAAGTAATACACAGAGCAGTCCTGGGTTTATTGAGAATCTAATTTAAAACCCTTTCAAGCTATGGACATAGAGTGCTACCTGTACTTCATCATCATTCTGCCTAGGAAAGCTTGGAAAATGGAGAGGACTATGAGGAAAGCAAGTCCACAGAAGGCGGAGGCCTGTAACAGTTCCCAAAGCAGCCCCATCAGGAGCGTCACTTGTAAAGGCGCGATCCACACGAAATGTGCCAGTGCAAGTCCCTGGAAAATAAAACCACAGTGAAAACTGGTGAGATTTTATCCCTCACCCCACCCCACCCCCCAAAATAGGCAAGCACAGATGAATGATCTTATACAATCAAACACTTTATGATTCTCAGCGCACTAAAATCTAGGTATTCATTACATAAAACACATAGCAATATGTGTAAACCTTCTATACACAGACTAGGATTTCCCAAGGAACACATTTCAAGTTATTGCATTTTTATGTATGGGTTGTTTTTTTAATCCAGGGGACTTGACATTGGATCTCTTAAGTGTCATGTCAAGAATTTCTTTTAAATAACTTACTTCTATTTGGAAAAGCAAGAGCCATGAGAGAACAACTTTCCAGAAGCCCAGTCTCCACCAAGGCGCAACTCTGACAATATATTCAGAATAAATGCATACTCAAAGCAAGAGTAATTTATCTAGCGCCTGTTTAGGGCTCAATACTGTGTTAAAATTAAATATTGAAAATGCAAAGATCAATAAAACACATTATCTGTTCTCAAGGACCTAGCATTTATTTGTGACACAAGATGGCACTCACCAAAAATTGCTCAGAATATCATATTCAACCAAAGTAAATAAGTGATTTAAGGTATTAAAAGAAAACAATATCTGATAAGGATTGAATTTTGAAAAACCTCACCAAATACCCAGCAAGCTGAGGAGCCTCTGAGTTGGGTGGTTCCACAAGACCCCAGGATGGCACCTTACTACACAACTTACCTTTCTCAGTTTTCAAAAACAGGGAAGATAGAGAGATGTGTTCTACTTAACCACTTATTACCATTATCTGATACAGGAAAACCTTCAGGGTTGTACGATTTTTAATGATAATGCATAAAAGATTGTATCAGTAGGTACATACTTCATCAAATTTGTTCAGGTTATTGGAAAGGAGACTGACAAGTTGTCCAATACTGATTTTATCTAGAACACGGCTTGACAGCTTTAAAGTCTAAAAGGAAAAATAGGAAGTTAGATGATGTGGAATAACCAAAGACAAATATATCCATAAGTAACATTATAACACAGCAGAGGAATTAGTTTACTATGTGTGTATTTTTAAGTAAAGATAATGAAAATTATTTTATGTTCACTTGGCTTTTTATCTTCTCAGATATATTAACATTGCTCTTCACAACAAATATTATCCTGCATGCCCCTCGTTATTTTATTTTCCAGCATCAGTAATAAGTATTTTTTGCTCCTCCAAAATGGAAATGCTCGTCCTAAATACTTATTTATACAGTTTGAAGGGTTTGTTTTATTGTTATAAACATGGAACCAAAGGCAGTGGAATTTTTAATTAAAACTTTGGCCTTGCCTTGGCCGGTGTCGCTCAATGGGTTTGGCATTGTCCTCTGCACTGAAGGATTCCCCGTTCAATTCCTACTCAGGGCACATGCCTGGTTATGGGTTTGAGCCCCAATGGGGATCATGCAGAAAGCAGCCAATCAATGTTTCCCTCTCACATCAGCATTTCCCTCTCCCTCCCTTCTCGCTCTAAACATCCATTTAAAAAATCTTTTCAAAAAACCTTGGCCTTAAATTTTGCTTGCAGTCCTATTGTAACTCTACTGAATAAAATTAATGTCAAAGTCTATTAAAGTGCATTATGAATAACTGAAGCATTAATAATTTTGTGAAAGATTATACCACTAATATAAAATCTTTAAATTTTACCAAGAAATACACATCCATATACACAAAAAAAGAATTGTTTAGGCCGTGGCCAGTTTGGCTTGGTGGATGGAGCATTGGCTTGAGGACTGAGGGGTCCCAGGTTCGATTCCGGTCGGGGGCATGTTCATTGGTTGCGGAAACATCCCCAGTGGGAGGTGTGCAGGAGGCGGCATTTTAGTAGATAAATGGATTATGATTATAAAAAATTACAGTCATACTTTGCAAAATTTAATAAGAATTGATTTTCCATTTATATGAAAGTATCCATCTAATATTTATTTTAACTAAATTTCTCATATATGTGTTGAGCACTTAATTGATGCAAATCACTATATTTAAGGCTTCAAAGATTATTATTAAGATTTAAAAAAACATAATTCTTGCCTCAAGGCAACCTAGTACAGACTTATCTAAATATGATAAAGATAAATGAGTTAAAGGGAGTAGAATATAATAGAGTGGTTAAGAGAAAGTTCACACATCTGGTTACAAAGTGTGGGAAAATTTTATTAAAGGGGTAGAATTTAAGATGGGTGCTGAATAATGAATAGCATATAGATAAGCCCAGGTGAAGAAGGAATCAAAGCAATTAATTCCAAAACACTATTAGAGCAACATGAGGGTAGGGGAGGAATCCACTGAGCTGGATCACACATAATTTAGTAACAGACCCAGTCTCAGGTGACTGAGTTCTCTCTCCACAGGGCTCCATGTTAAGCACAACAAACACTCAGTGAATATGTTTCACTTTAGTTTTCTTTATTTTATTGAAAATCACAGGCAAAGCTAAATTTAGTTTGTACTTAGATTCATTATTTAAAATATAATTTGAACATGTCACAGTTGCAGATTTGGAAACAAAGCAAAATGTTGCCCTATTATAAAATTTGGAATACTGCAGAAAGAATTGGTGGTGGCCTGCCACATGGATGAAAATGGTCACCCAAAGGTACCGGTTTACCTTAGGGGCCAAACCACAGCCACTTGGAGATGCAATTGCATCCTTTGGCGATTATATCAAAGAAGGCTAATAAATGTGGCTAGATAAGTAAAGCAAACTGGATAAGAACAGATATTCAATCATGAGAAAGAAGGAGACGACAGCTTCTAACTTTTCATGAACACATTCTGGATCTGAAAGCACATATATGTATTACTGTATTTGTGCTAAATGTTATATGTGGGGACTTATTTACAAACTAACCTGCTCCTTCTTTGATCTCTCCTCCCCTTTAGCCCAAACCATTTCATGATTTTCTCTTCCCGTATAACATGGTTTCTCTTGCTACATGATTTCAGTGCTATTTTCCCTAATACTTGGAAAACTGTTCACTTCAAGGATTATGATTTATCCATTTTAGAAAATTTAAACAGGTTTTGCACAATGTTCTCTTCTCTTTAGGTCTTAGTTTCTTAAAAATCTTTTATCCAAAGAAGAGGGGTAATAGCTCCTACCATAGAAAGTTTGGGAGAGGCTCAAATGAGATAGTATACCTAAATCACTTAGAAGCTTGTCATGCACGTCATTAGCTATTACATATATTATGACAATAGAACTTTTATAAATACTTTTAAAACTGGATTCAACTTTCTTTAACATGCTTGCTGTGCAGATTCTACTTTCTAAATAATCTATAATAATAAAAGCATAATATGCTAATTAGACTGGATGACATTCAGGACAAAGCCGGGGCTGTGACCAAAGCCCGGGTCCTGCAGTGGGAAGCTGGTGCCGGCAGCTGGGGGAAGGAAGGCCTACCCTTGCACAAATTTTGTGCATCGGGCCCCTAGTATCTAATAATTTCTTCACAAGTAAAATTTCTGGATCAAAATAAAATTTAATAAAATTGCTGTTGATTTATCACCCATGCTTTCCTGGTACTTGTGAACTGATAGACTGCAGCTGAGGTGGTTTAAGTAAAATGTGGACTCCATTTTCTTTTCTTGTACCTCCATAAAAGGCTTCCTTGAACAATAAAGTATGGCTATCAAGGTTTTACAACACAACTGACTTTGCACGTATATTCTAGAAGTGTTATGGGTTATTTGCTAGAGGTAATTTCAGATGCATGACCCTTATAAGCCACTTAAATAAAGGTTTTACATTGAGAGAATAAAACAGAGAATAAGGGTAAGGCAGTATCCAAATGATTCAACCTAATGACTTGGTAGATATAATCAGTCACATCTGGTCTTGAATCATGTTGTTGAAAACACGTTATTGAAATTATCTTAAATTGTGTTTGCAAGGTAGCTAAATCTTAATCTGAATTTACCTAAATCATGCTTCAGCAACTTGGGTTCTTGTCTGGACAGTACACACAACCAGAGAAGGGTCTTACGTTGCCAACCAAGTGCTGTTCTAAAATATTTTGATTTGCAGAACTCACAGAATGACAAAAATCTAACTCAAAATAAGGCAGTGGGTAGGTGAATACACCACTGTGTCATAACTAGTTAAGATGAAAACTTTCAGTACTTAGATTATCATTAACAATTATATACTATATTCTTATTGTGTTGTTTTAAATATATTTTTATTAATTTCAGAGAGGAAGGGAGAGGAAGAGAGAGCTAGAAACATCAATGATGAAAGAGAATCATTGATTGCTTGCCTCTTGCATGCTCCCCTCTCCCCCATTGGGGATCGAGCCTGCAACCCAAGCATGTGCCCTGACCTGGAATTGAACCATAACCTTCTGATAGGTTGATGCTTAACCATTGGGAAACACCAGCTGGGCAATATATTCTTAGTGAACACAAGCATGCATGGCATTTTGTATAAAACAGTATTTTGTCAACAATGGGGCCTTGACTTACGAGTTTAATTCGTTCCAAGACCGAGCTCGTTAAGGAGCTTGTTAACTCAAATTACTCTATCAACTTAATGCAAAAAGTCGGCCAAGAGACAGCTGGTATCTCAAAAACTTGTTAGTCGGGACACTCGTAAGTCAAGGCCCCACTGTAACGTATGAAGATGGTAAGAATCATTTTAATGGGGAGCCATAGATTCCAAAAAATGGTGACATGACTAGTGAAAAAAACAAGAATGAAACTATACTATAGGCAGTTTATAGAAGGTGTTCAATAATTATTAAAGTGAATTAAATTATCAAAGGGAATTTGAAACATTAATTATTGCTGCCACTTATTTCACAGACTTATGAAACTGATTTCAGCATGTATCTCTAATTTGTACCCACATGGCATTTAAACCATGATGCTACTCCATGTAGCCTGGAGACTATGCAAGGAAATATTACCTTCTTATAAATCAAACTAAACAAAGCTATCCTCATTTGCATTCCAATGTGATGAAGGCCAAAAATGGCTGGGTGCAGGAGCAGCGTCCTCAGGATAAAAAGAAGGCATAACCCTATGCCCAGGTAAATCGCAATGGAGCGTTCCACCTTATTATCTGGATCATAGGAAGCTATGATTCTTCCCAGTAAAAGAGGCTGGACTGCTTTGGTGACCTCCTGGAGAAGAGAACAAACAGAGAAATGAAATTTTATTCCCCTTTCATAAAATATCCTCACAATTTCAACACAGGAAGTTTTTATCTTTAGAGGAGAACTTAAAATTGCTACACAAAGAACCATGTCATATGTGGTAGAGAAAACAAAAGACAGAAATAGCGATGTAAGAGAAACACATCGATTGGTTGCCTCCTGCACAACCCAGATACATGCCCTTGACTGGAATCGAACCCAAGACCGTTTGGTCTGCAGGATAAAGCTCTATCCACTGAGCTAAACCAGCTAAGGGCATATGTGAAATTCTTGCTATTGCTTTTAATATCTTTATACTTAAACTCCCTGTCATTGTGTCACCATTACATTTTTCCATAACCTGTCACCTCTATCACAATAGACCCATTTGCTGAATTGTTCTTCAGTTGCAATTTATAATAAAATAAATGAAAGGTATGTTACTCTGATTTAGACATCTATTCTACATACTGTCATTAATGAATTAGTTAGTTGTCATCTGGCCAAAAGAAGGCACACTCATCCCTTGAACAACAATAGCTATTCCACAAAAACACTGGTAATATTACTCTGGGAGGGTGCATGGTCATAGAAAAAAATGCCGATTATTTTCGGTAGAGAAAATTCCAGTAATAGGACCATCTGCCAACATCAAACCAACACAAATCTCACAACATGGAACTGTTAATATTCAAGGGTAAAGTCAGCATTCCAACCCCCGCCCTTTAGTTTTTCCTACTCTGTTTTGAGCAGCATGTTCTCTAATATTTACAATGGAACCATTAACAGGTATCACCTGATTTTTTTATTTGGAAGGGAAAACAATGGTAACTGATACCTAGCTGAGTCTTTGAAGTACAGTCCTTTACTAAAATCATCCCTGTAATGACTGGGAGAAACATCATCCTACATTCTTGGCATGTGAGGGCTGTGTGTACACTATTGGTCAGATTACTTTCGGAGTCGCAAGAAATGTCCCAATAAGGCACCATATAAAATAGTGCAAGCAGGCTGAGGCTTGAATGTAATAAGAAGGAATATAAATTTACCTGAAAATTTGATCAAATATTTCATTACTTTTTATCAGACACAAATCAAAATGGAATTTGCTTAATGGTTCACTAGAATAACAGAAGAAGACAGATACAAATGTTTAAAACAGCATGACAGTGAAATGAATACTGAATTCAGAGTCACAAAACCCACATGCTTATCCCAGCATGTTACTTACACTCTTTGCCAACTTAGCCTAGTCACTTCCCTTCTCCAGATGGTTTCCTCACCCATAAACTGAGTGGTGGAGCAAGCTGGTCTTGCAGGTCCCCTTGAGTGCGAACATCTCTGATTTTATGGCCTGAGTCAGGGGTGTTTCATGGCACAGGCTGAGGATTTCTTGGGCAATTGGCCTGGCCCACATCCTGCCACCATAGAGGTGTTTTCTACTCAGGGGGATACAAGTCTGAACAATGTTGAGGTCAGAAGACCAAGTGCCTAGAGAACAGCACAAGTAATTGCATTCCTGGTGGGAATTCTCTTGAGTCTCAGTTTAGCTGAGTCTCCTGGAGAAAAATTAAGAAGCCTGAAAATAACTCCTGGGAGATATATCTGGTCTCTCATGGGATCCTCCAGACCAAAGCTTAAAGTCACTGTGAATCTAAATCCTTTAGCAATTCTGTTCTGCCTGCATACCCAGGACAGGGCCAGATGTTTCTACATAGAAAGTTTGCTGGATATTCAGACCATGAAAGAAAGTTTGATGAAAATAGAAAACTTGGTTCAGGCTTGCAATTACATTAAATGAAATAACACCAAGATAACTTTACCTTGAAAATTGTAATTCCAAATGCAAAGCACACTGTTTCTAACACAAATAGAATGATTAATTGAAAAACTTACAAATTTATATTATTTTCTATTGTATGTAGTCAGTAAAATCATCATCATCTCAATTCACTTTAAATATACTATATGTATTAATCCCAGGAATTCTAGGTCATTATGTGAGAAGTTAAGATTTTTTAATATTGAGAAATAAACTAATAGCATACCAAAAGTCTACAGAAGAAACTATGATTATCTCAATAACAACTATAAAGTAATCTGATAAACTTCAGTATCTGTTTCTGATAATCTCTATACACTGAGTGGCCAGATTATTATGACCACCTGACGTTTGTAGGCAAATTAGCTATAATTTCATGCTGAAGTTGCTAGAGGGCCAGACCATTATAAATAGGAAGGCAGGTTGTTTACCACAACAGTTATCCAAGCACAGGAACACAAGGATTGGACAGTAAAGCACTGGAAAGAAGTCATGTGGTCCGATGAATCACGTTTCCAGTTGCATCATGCAGATGGCAGAGTGAGAATTTGGTGGAAACAGCATGAAAGCATGCACCCCACATGCATGAGTACAACCCTTCAAGCTGGTGGGGGATGGTTTGGGGCATGTTTTCCTGGCGTGATTTGGGCCCTTTAATTCGCGTGGAACAACGTCTGAATAGCACAACATACCTAAGTATCATTGCTGATCAAGTTCATATTATCATGTTGATGTTGTATCCCAATGGAGATGGCTTCTTCCAACAAGACAATGCGCCATGCCATGGTGCTCGTATTGTGCAGGAGTGGTGTCAAGACCATGAGGGAAACTTTACCTTGCTTAGGTGTCCCCCACAATCACCAGATCTCAATCCAATTGAGCATTTGTGGGACAAAGTTAAAAGAGCCATCAGGCAGCTGGTTCCACAACCATCAGATCTCACAGAACTGTACAGTGCTATTCATCAGGCCTGGTGTCAGATTCCTCGCGTCACCTTTCAACATCTCGTGGAGTCAACGCCAAGAAGAATCACCGCAGTATTGAAGGCAAAAGGTGGCCCAACGAAGTACTGATGGGGTGGTCATAATAATCTGGCCACTCAGTGTATATAAAAGTCTAAGTGTCCGACTGGCCAGTACATATGACGCGCACTGGCAATTTAAAAATAAATGTTGACTTGTGCACGATACATATAAAACTCTTGCTGGCTCCAATCGCATGCATGTTTTAATTTTATGACCCTATATTATATATACTATTTTCACGTGTAATTTTTTGCAGTAATGTAATTACCACACAAGTCTTTCTTCTAATTAATTCCCTTTCAATGTGCACAAATCTGTGCACCGGGCCACTAGTGTTCTCAATAAACTCAAATATTAAGATAATAGAGGCCCAGTGCATGAAATTTGTGCACTGGAGGAAGGGTCCCTCAGTCCGTCCTGTGCCCTCTCACAGTCCAGGACCCTCTGGGGATTAGGACTAAGTTGTCAGTCGGACATCCTTAGCACTGCTGCAGAGGTGGGAGAGGCTTCTGCCACCACCGCTGTGCTCGCCAGCCATGAGCCCAGCTTTTGGTTGAGAGGTGCTCCCCCTATGGGAGCACACTGACCATGAGGTGGCAGGTCCTGCGCTGAGCGTCTGCCCCCTAGTGGTCAGTGCACATCATAGCAAACTGGTCGTTCAATTGCTTTGCATAGTAGCCTTTTATTATATAGGACTATAGGCCCTATGCACGAAATTCGTGCAAGGGGCTCAGCCCTCACAGCCCTGGCTTTGTCCAGAAGGTCGTTCCACTGTTCAGACATCTGGCCTAATTAGCATATTACACTTTTATTATTATAGATTTCATTAACCGGAGAAAAAAATTCTCCTTCAAAACAACAATCAGTTATTGTTAATAAAATTTTGAGTCTTAGCTTTAGAGTCAAATCAATGCAAACAATAGCAATACTGGCTAATAGTACAGTAACATTATTTCTGTAACTTTTTGCTAATATAATTCAAAAAGAAAAACAACTGAGGTATGAATATTGGAAAGGGGTAGTAAAAGTATCAGTATCAGCATAGAATGTGATTGTCCATAGAACAAATTTTAGTGAATCAAGAGTTTAAAAGGTAGAGATTTAAAAAATATTTATACTAAGAAAATAGATTCCTACATGCCAAGCATAATGATCAATTAAATAAGTATCCCATTTATAGCAATATTATAACAAAAATACATTGTAGATATCAATAATTAACAAATATATATCTAGAAATATATTTATAATACATTACTAAGATATATTTTTTAAATCTCAAATAAATAAAAACTTTAAAGCTTTCTAAAAAGAAAAACTGTTGCAAAGATTACAAACTCCTCCAAGTTATTTTATAATATTATGCAGTCTTCATCAGAATTCCAAGTAGTTTTTGGAAGAGAACTTTTATGCCATAAGAGCATAGGTGCTCTATCTTAGTTCTTACCAATCTCAACACCATGCACAGTACCTAGCACAGAATAATCACTGAGCATGTATTTGTAGAATAAATAGATAAAGTGATTCTAATGACCTAACCGGTTTGGCTCAGTGGATAGAGTGTTGGCCTGCGGACTGAAACGTCCCAGGTTTGATTCCAGTCAAGGGCATGTACCTTAGTTGTGGGCACATCCCCAGTAGGTGTGTAGGAGGCAGCTGATCGATGTTTCTCTCTCATTGATGTTTCTAATTCTCTATCCCTCTCCTTTCCTCTCTGTAAAAAAAAATCAATAAAATGTATTTAAAAAAATAAAAATAAAGAATGTTAAAAAAAATAAAATGATTCTAATTTTCTTTTTTTTTAAATGAGAGACTAATGAAAAACATTTGAGGAATAAGAATAATGTGTGAGAGGGCTTAGATTATAAATATCAAATCATATTATACAACTATAATAACATATGGAATGAGAAAGAAATAGATTAATTCATTTGAAAAGTCCCAAAACTGGTTCAAGTACACTTAATAATTAATATGTAATAAAATATGGCATTTTAATTCAGTGGATATAGGCTAGATCACACAATAAATAATAGAGAAACTGAATACTCATTTTAAAAAATTAGATTTATTTTAAATAATTATTTGTAAATTCCAGTTAATATACAATATTATATTACTTTCAGGTGTACACCTCAGTGATTAGATATTTATGTAACTTATGAAGTTATAAATCTAGTACCCATCTGACAGCATACATAGTTATTACATTATTGACTCTATTGCCTATGCTGTACTTTAGATCACCATGACAATTCTGTAACTACCAATTTGTGCTTCTTAATCCCTTCACCCTTTTTCTCTCATGCCCCCAAATCCCTTCCCATCTGGCAACCATCAAAATGTTCTCTGTATCTATGAGTCTGTTTCTGTTCTGCTTGTTCATTTGTTTTTTAGGTTCCACATATAAATGAAATCATATGGTATTTGTCTTTCTCTGTCTGACTTCTTTCACTCAGCACTAAACCCTATAGGTCCATTCATGTTGTTGCAAAAGGCAATATTTTTATTCTTTTTTATAGCTGAGTCATGTTTCATTGTATGATACACACCACTTCTTCTTTATCAATTTACCTATACATAGACACTTAGGTTGCTTCCATATTGTGGCTATTGTAAAAAATGCTGCAATGACCTATGGATGTATATGTCTTTTCAATTTAGTGTTTTGGGTTTCTTCAGATGAATACTCAGAAGTGGGATTGGTGTGACCTTCTTTGTCTCTTGTTATATACCTCATTTTAAAGTCTATTTGTTGTTGCTTACATTTTCATGAAATACCTTTTTCCATCTGTTTACTTTCAGTCTCTGTGTGTCTTTTGATCTAAAATAAGTCTTGTAAAGACCATAAGGTTCTTGTTTTGTTATCCCTTTTGACACCATATGTCTTTTGATTGGAGAATTTAATGCATTTTAATTTAATGCATTTGGTTAATAGATATGTATTTATTGTTATTTCATGATTCATATGTTTTTATCTTTTTTTCTTCTTCTTTAACATTTCTTGTTGAACTGGTTTGGTGGTGATAAACTCCTTTAACATTTTCTTGTCTGGGAAGCTCTTTATGTCTCCTTGGATTCTAAATAATAGTGCTGCTGGGTAGAGTAATCTGGGTGTTAGGTACCTGGTTTTCATCATTTTTAATATGGCCTGAAAAGTTTCTCTTGAAAAATCAGCTGACAGTCTTATGCGATAGCCTCACAGGTAATTGCTTTTTTTTTTTTTTTTTTTACTACTGTTAGGACTTTCTCTCTGTTGTTAATCTTTGGCATTTTAATTATGATGTGTGTTGGTGTGGGCCTCTTCGGTTTCATCTTGTTTAAGATTCTCTGTGCTTCCTAGACTTGTATGTCTATTTCCTTCACCAGGTTAGGGAAGTTTCCCATCGTAACTTTCTAAAACAAGTTGTTTTGTTTTGTTTTTAATATATTTTTATTGATTTCAGAGAGGAAGGGAGAGGGATAGAAACATCAATGATGAAAAAAATCATTCATCGGTCACTGCCTGAACGCCCTCTAAGTGGGGACCAAACCCACAACCCAGGCATATGCCCTTGATAGAAACTGAACCTCAGACCTTCCAGTCTGTAGGCTGACACTACCCACTGAGCCAAACCAGCCAGGGCTCTAAAATAAGTTTTTAATTCCTTGCCCTTTCTCTTCTCCTTCCAGCACCCCCATGGTTCAAACATTGATATGACTGAAATTTTCCCAGAGACTCCTTAAACAATCCTCATTTTTTAATATTTATTTATTTATTTGTTTATTTATTTTTGCTGTTCTGATTGGGTGTTTTTCCCTTCCTTATCTTACAAATCACTGATTTGGTCCTCTTCTTCATCTACTCTACTGTTGATTTCTTGTAATGTATTCTTAGTTTCTGATGGGTCATTTTTGTTTTCTACTTCTATTTTTTTTAAGTATTTTATTTTTTAAAATATACTTTATTTATTTTTATTTTTTTACAGAGAGGAAGGGAGAAGGATGGAGAGCTAGAAACGTTGATGAGAGAGAAACATCGATCAGCAGCCTCCTGCACACCCCTTACTGGGGATATGCCCGCAAGCAAGGTACATGCCCTTGACTGGAATTGAACCTGGGACCCTTCAGTTGGCAGGCTGATGCTCTATCCACTGAGCCAAACCAGTTAGGGCTCTACTTCTATTTTTATGTTTCCTATCTCTTTGTCAATGTTCTCAGAAAGTTCATAGAATATCTTCATAACCAATGTTTTCAACTCTGCATCTAGCAGATTGCTTGTCTCCATTTTATTTAGGTGTTGCTGTGCTATTTTTTCTGGAATTTTGTTTTGTTTTCATTTGGGACATGTATCTGTCTCCTCATTTTGGCTACCTTGCTGTATATGTTTCTATGTATTAGGTAGAGCTGCTATGTCTTCCAGTCTTAGTAGAGTGACCTCATATAGTAGGTGTCCTACAGGGCCCAGTGGCACTGCCTCCTCAGTCACCTGAGTTGGGTGCTTCAAGTACGCATCCTGTGCAAGCTGTGTACACACTCCTGTTGTAGTTGACCTTGACTGCTGCTGGCACCTCAATAAGAGGGATATACCCTGAGGCTGATCAGCTGCACGAACTCGCTAAGACTGCAACAGAGGAGCTGCCGTGCAGAGACTGATTCAGTGGAGCAGAACTTGCTTTTTAGCAGGGATCTGGTGCCAAATAAGTCTCTCTTGAGTGTGTCATTCATGAAGGTGCTTGGGTGGTGCGCTTCAGCCTGAAGCAGTCCACCAGGTGTGCTAGCTCTAGGGCTACCCAGATATTGCAGGCCAAAGTCAGCTGCCACCTGTGTCCTGCCCAGCTTAGCTACAGAGCAATCTGCAGATGGCTCTTATTTTTGCTGGCTTGGAGGTGGCCAGGAGAGGCCAAGCTGTGAATTAAGGCTGGCTGCCACTAGTGTCGGGCATAGGGTTACTTAAAAGCACAGGGCACCTAGAGACCAAATGCTGCTTGTTTGGGGTTCATGGACCTTTGAGAGATTTCAGGAAAGACTACAGCATGAGCCAAGACAGGCTGTTTGTATGAGAAAACCACTGGAAATAGCTTGAATGAGCCCTAAAGTTGGGTGGGGCGAGATATCAGGGAATCACCTCAGGGAAAATGGCATTAGGCTAATGGAGACTCAGATATGGTGCCGGCCTGCAGGCTCTATGGGGGGAATGCTCACCTAAGAAACAACGGCCTCTGACAGTACTTCTGTAGGAGAAAGCTGGCCTTCCAGCCTTCAACCTGAAGCCAGACAATTCAGTTCCTCCTCCTACATCCCTGCTGCCTTTTGGGCTGCTGCCCAATGGCTAAAGCTCAGAGTGAGCCTGAGTGCGTCTGTGCATGGGTCATTTGAGAGGCATGCCCGAGACTATAGAAGTGCTCCATCTCACTTAGCCACAATCCCTGCTGGTTTATGCAGTCAGAAGCTATGGGGACTTCTCTTCCTGGCACTGGAACTCTGGGGCTGGGACCAACAGCCAAGATATCCCTCCTGGTTTTTAATCACCAACCAGGAATGTGGGACCGGCCCATTTTGCTTCTCTTCCACTCCTACCAGTCTCAACATGGCTTCTGTATATTCTTAGTTATAGGACTTTGGTTCAGCAAGATTTCAGGTGGTTATGAATGATGGTTGTTCTGTAGTTTAGTTGCAATTTTGATGTGGTTGTCAGAGGATGCAAATGCCACATTTACCATCTTGACCAAATTAAATTAGATTTAATGCATAAAAGTAATTTCACCCAAGTTGCACTGACATGTGTCACAATTTGATGATGGAAATATGTTCAGAGCTGCCTAGGAACCGAGAATATTTTTGAGTGAATGCCGGTGAATTTCTTAACATAATAAATATGTTGTGATAACCATGTTCTCTCAGTAATCTGCTTACACAATTTTGTCACATTGGCTTCCTCTGTTTACCCTTAATTGAGTCTCACAGAGCCAGTTTCAACAGCCAGTTTGTTTTCTATGCTGGGAGCCTTGGATATTAAAGACAATGTTGAATCTGGCTGCTAAGCCAAATGGAGAAAAACAAGTACATAGTAATGATGAGAGGCCGTAGCTAATGTGATTTAAAATTACATCAACATTGCAGAGAGACTAGCTCCTCATGATGACATTTCCTTTTTTCTTAAGCTTTCATGGTCAACAGCAAATGGTACAGTACTGTTTCAATCAGTACTGAAACCAATCAAACATTATACCACAGCTATCCTGATTTAGAGGGATATATAGGCCATTTTGAAAGTAAGTCTACGCTTTACCAAGAATAGTGTTATAGCAACTTCAAGAATCCCTGTTCATTTCATAAAACTTAAAAATTACTAAGATGTTACACACAAAGGAAATAAGGAATGCCCAGAAAAAAAAACCCCACTGTAAGTAGTGAGGCATTGGGATAATTTTTTTAAAAGAATAGAGGCCTTGTTATAATGTCTACATTTTCTCCCTTTCTTTTCTCCCTGTAAGCAACAACACCAAATAGAGTTCTGCGATGAGATGCCCTGAAAAGCTACACTCATTTTAACCACCTCAGTAGCTTTGTAAATTCTCTAAGACTTACAGTTTTCAACACTTTCCTTAAAACTGAATGGCTTCAGCAAGGCGGCGTTTTCTCTGTGACAAGGGTGAGCCACTGCCAATGTTAATTTTCCTCGCCATGCCTTTTCAGCATATACATTTCAGCTGCCATGCCATTGGTTCTTTTCCTCGTCAATACTCTGTTCCTTTTGCAAATAAACTTTGCCCGTCAAATGTGCTGCCGGTTGCAGACCTCTAGCCCAGGGCTCAGGTTAGCTTGGGAGCACCTCTCCCCTCACTCTCACCCAGGAAAGGATTTAGGATTCCTTTTGCTGAGACATTTTTAAACTTGAGAAGTTTAAGAATAAGTCAGTCCTCCACACCCACTCCATTCTACTACTCCTTAATTTTGTTTGTAAGTTTGATCCTTGGCGCTGCTGGCTCTTGGGTGGATTCCATACAGTGCTTTCCCTAAGTGTAAGTAAGTGAGAAGATTCTAGTTGGTTCTCGTGCTTTCTGCTGTGAACTCCCTTCAAATTTGCCCCTGAGGTGGCCCAGGAAGAATCCTCAACCTTAAAGCTTTGATAACCTGTGTCTCCCGAGAAGGTGCAAAGAAACTCAGCAGACTCAAGACCAGTTACTAGAGTGACCGTTCTATTGAGAACCTAAATACAACCATTACAGATATAGTTATGCAGCAAGTGTAATCTGAGGTAGAAGGATCACACACTTTGGGGCTATCATTCAAATTTACCATATGCATGACTTTAAGAAAGTCATGTAATTTCCCTGATTCTCAATTTTCTTTTCTGTATATTAGATTTATTAAGAGAATCAAGTGAAATAATCTGCATGAAGGGCTTAATGCTGAACCTGGAACAGATTAGGTGCAATAAATATTAAACCATAGTATGTTCATTCTGGGATCTGTGTACACAAGGCCAAAAAATAATGTCAATAAAGATGTTTGTGTGTCATCTATTCTTTCATACTTAGGTAAGTGCTTTTGTTCACAAGGAACATTAGGCTGGTGGATAAATTATTTCACAAGCCAGAGAATAGAAGGAGCTTGATAAATAGGCCTCTCTCCCGGTTTCTATTCATATATGCTTATGTTAATTACGAGGAGTAGCATGTGCTGGAGAACATGACTAAAAAAAAATGTTTAATTTCACCACAATCTTAGTTATAATGTAACACTTGTTTGAAGTATTTTTTTATTTCAATCCAATAATGATTTATTGAGAAAGTTATATTCTTATATGATACGACCAGAGTGAATTATACTTTTATAAGCTAATTCAAATATATAGAATATAGTCATTGAAGCAATCAAATTCTCCATTTTCTAGTAAGGATATAAATTAAATAGTCTGAAAATTATCAATACATAAATGTTTTAACAAAATAATTTTTAAAAATTAAGTCAATAGAACCAGGCGCTATGTATAAAATTGTTTCCCAAAGCTGTGAGTGCTCTTATTGAGGAAAACTACCTCAAAGATATCTTAAAAGATAATGAATTCTTCAGTTATCTTATTCACACTTCTGAACAAATTATTTTCATCTCCAAACTGTTGATGGTTTGTATAGGAATACATAGATCGTTAGGTAGGTAGATAGACAGATAGGTAGGTGGTTAGGTAGGTAGATAGGTAGATAGATAAATTTCAAAACGCAGAAAAACTTTTCCAACAGATTATTTAGAGTAGCACAAAACCTTCTCAACATAAATGTGGTCATCTCTGTCAAGATAAGTTTTTCAGTGTATTTTTCAATCCGGTGTGATGGCACTACAGATTCTTAAAACAATGCAATTGGTATGACATCTCTTTGGGAGACTGCTAATTCTGCAAAGCATAACGCCAATAGAACACAAGTGCACCCAGATGGTAGTTCACATCCCAAAGCAAATTTGTGCATAACTTTCCCTTCAAGACTAAATAAGTTTTCAATTTTCCATTGCCTTGTATGGGTTATAATCGAGGATTCAAAATGAGGCTCAGATGCCCTGGCCGGGTGGCTCATTGGTTGGAGCATCTCTCTCTGTCTCTCTCTCTCTCTCTCTCTCTCTCTCTGTCTCTCTCACACACACACACACACACACACACACACACAAGGTTGTGGTTTTCCACATACCAAGGTTGCATGTTTGATCCCCAATTGGGGCACCCACAGGAGGCAACTAATAAACCTCTCTCTCTCTCTCTCTCTTTCTCTCTCTCTCTCTCTCCTCAGTTGGGGCACCCACAGGAGGCAAATAATAGATCCTCTCTCTTTCTCACCCCCTCCCCGTCTCTCTCTCTCAAAAACCAATGAATATATCCTCAGATGAGGATAAAACAATGAGGCTCTAGTGATCAGAGTCACATATGACAGCAGCTCAGGAACGTCCCAGATGGCACAAAGCCTGGCATTTTTAGGCACGGTGCTCTCTTCACATTGATAACGGTGTAGGAGACTTAGAAAACAAGAATAGTTCACTGCCAAATTTTTACATTTTGTTATTTTTTGTTGAAACAATTTATCATGAAGATATGATGTCAAAAAATTACAAACAGTCATATATGTCACTGGCTGAATTAGACCTAATAATTATTTTATCCATAATGAGTGTAGAAATGCCATCCTTACCCCTAAATATAATAAGATTCCATAGAACATAAATCTCCAGAAAAAGCATCGCCGGAGGGCATTAATGAGTTTGGGATTTTTCTTTGATGCCAGCTCTCTGTCCCATTCTCTGCAAAGGAATAAAATTGGGACCAATAAGGTGATTGTACAAATATTTGAGTTGTTTTATTTTCCTTAATATAGTTTTACTCACAAGGACATCCAAGAAGATTAGCCAAGTGATTAAAGAGATAAAAATTTTGGAGACCTTCAAACACCAATGCTCAGTCAGATATTTGGCAGAATTCAATTCTCTACCCTATATCAATTTTATTTGTTAAAGAAAGGTTCTGGGCTTCTTAAAAGCAACACAAAATGTAGACAATACAGTATGACTTGTGAATAGACATTGCTATGATTGGAACAAGGAAAAAGATAAACAAGTATTTGGTTTTTTTCTCCTTCACCTCTTGATTTTTACCTGTTTAGAATTGTAGTACATTTTATATAATTTAACCATCAAATAAAAAACAAGATAAGAAAGTCAAATGTATTTTTCTGTGGTTTAACATTAGAAAAACTTGTTAGTCTCTGTTTTTTAAATGTAGGGACATGACACAAGTATCATCAAACTTAATTGTCAACTACCTAAAGTCATTCTAAAGTAAGACTTTGTAAGATCAGAACAGAAGCAAATTCTATATTTTCTAGTAGGAATATAAGTTAAATAGTCTGAAAATTATTGATACATAAGTGTTTTTGTTTTCTTTTAAGTGCTATAGGTTCATCAGCTGACTATAATTATTTTAAGTTATGCCACTACTTCCTATTAGTAAAAGCCCCTCTTCCTTTTCCTAAGAGGGTAAACTATGGTATCTCTAAATATTACCTTCACCTTCATTTTTAAATTGTAGAGATGAAAAGTTTCATGAACAACAGGCAGGAACTAGATAAAAGTTTTGCATTTGATCACCGGCTATTCATGTAACTATCAATCTACTACTATTACAGGTGGTTCTAAGTTACTCCAAAGAAAGAACACCCGACTGAAATTTGTAGGCAAGCTTGGTAGTCTCTGTAAATGAACAATGGCTTTCCCCAGAAGCCTACTATCTATAATGCCTAATTACCTTATTTTATCTCTCTATTTCTCTAGCTCTTCCCCACACACATGGAGCTTGCCTCCTATCCATATCATTCAGTGACTCATAACAAGGTAAATATGGAGGCAGACACAGCTTTCCTCCAAAGGAAGAGTCAGATGGAAAAGCCAAAGAAATGGTTTCAAGGTGGGAAGAAATATTTAACACTAAAGTCATGTAGAAAAATATCATTATATTTGATAATTAAGAGGCCTCTGGTAACCCTGATCAGTGTGGTTTTAGGAACATGGTAGGCGTGGGAATCATATTTTAGGGAGCTGAGTTGTAAATAAAAGGTGAAGATGTGAAAGTACCAGGAGAGCAGAGAAATATTAGCTATGAAAGAAAAAGAAGAAAAAGAATGGGGGCAGTGACCTGAGGGAAAGGCAAGGTTGGGAACTTTTTTTTAATGGGTAGGACTTGAATAATTTGTAGCCCAAGAGAAGTTAGCAGATTTAAGAATTGGTCCTTTATCTTAGAAATGTGAATTTTCTACTCCTACTGGCCTAATTCTTTGATTAAAATAAAGAAAAATAAGGTTGAATATCTTACTTTGCCTTAAAAATGTAAAAAAAATGAAATGACTTTAATGACAATAAAGTAATCAAATTGCAAGTCTACTCAACTTTATTTTGGTACAGTAGTTAGTAGCAAATTTTCATTTTTATGATTTTTATTTTATTTTATTGCCAACTCCTTCTCCCTTCCATTTGGTATCAGACCCCGTGCTGCTGGCACAAGACCCCATCTAGCTCATTCATGGGTTGTGGTTGGTCCAAGGAGTGAGCATGTGACTCAAGAGTCTCTGAAATTTTTCACATTTGGCCAAGGAGAAAGGGCTCTGTTCCCTCTGGTTTATAAAGATATTAGCTAAGAGTTCTGAGGACTCACTGCATGGAGGAAGCTCCTCTGAGAACGTAAAACCAACAGAAGGCATATTCCATCAGCTGGCATTTCAGTCTCTGTTTCACTCAGTGCCTAAGGTTAGTTCTCTACTTGGGCCGTCAGACAGACCACAGGAGCCAATAAAGTCCTTCATTGTATCTACTTATGCTAGTTAGTTGGGTTTCTCTCACTGGTCATCAAAGGGTTCTAACCAATACTCTTAGGAAAAGGGACTTCTTGTAACGGGAGAAACTGTTCCTGGGGAGGCTAGGAGTGCAGAAATTGTTTTTACAATCGTGGCTCCGTCAATCATTAACTGGCAAATTACATCAACTCTCTGAGCCTCAGTTTGCTCTTCTGTAAGATGGAGAAAATAATGCTTTCCTCCCACAGTGGCTGAAAGAGATACTATGGCTGATGGCCAGTACATACTCAAAATCACGAAATTTTTATGTTTCTTTGCTATCCAATAGCCATTACCTTAATATTTCATTTATACTCAAAATTTAAGATTTTGGAGGCAAATATACATACTCTCCTTCATATAGATGTTATTTAAGTCTTTAAAAATATCCATCTAATGTTCTTTAAAGACAGATAACTTCTCATATTTCTAATATGTGGAATATGTATTTTTCAGAAAAAGAAATAATTTCTCATGAAAATCTTTTCTTCCATCATTTCATTGTTTAATTCCTAATTGATCCAAACTTCAGAAAGAAAATAAGATGCTCCTTTTTAAAATGTGCTATTTTACACATTTAGCCCTCTAATATGTCAGTTCTGTAAATAATCAATATTAATTACTCTCTCCAATTAATAAGCAATGCACATGAACATACCTTTCTAATATTTCAGAGAGATTGTCAGCAGAATCAGCTGAAGAGATTTGGTATATGTCTGACAACTCCAGGCGCTTTTTGTACCCTTTCCACAAAATTGGTCCATTCCAACTAAAATAAAGAGAAAGACAGATAGAAACATTTACTTGATTTGGTCTCTAATACAGACTTGGAATCTGATATCAGTTCAAATCTTCTAGCATGTGCAGAAGGGTGGACACAAACTGTAAATATGAATAACATAAGTCAACATATACATAAATACCAGGGCTTCATATCTTATGGGACACATCTGTATAAAACATCCAGTACCTATGAAATAATGTGACTGTTGCTATGTAAGAAAAGGATCAAGAATGATGGTAGAATCCTTCCTAGAGGAAAAAAACACTAATAAACATTTTGCATTAGAAGTATTCTTAAAACACACACACACACAGCCCCCAAATAACCAGATATTTGGAGTTTATAATTGCTAAAATTGCTAAAGTCCAGTCTCTACCATTTCAAATATAAAATGATCTGTGAATGATAAGAAAGTAGACTCTCAATCAATACCCTTTAAACCTTATACATGCATTACCATAGCACATGAAACTCAGCAATGAGCTATTTGTTTAATGAATTGACTATATATAGCTAGAGGGTTAATGAGTAAGTCTATATCAAATTGTTTAATTATCATGTCTGAATTAATATCTAAGGGTGGGGATCATAATTTTCTTGTATTTTATCTCCTTACCCTGCATCATAAATAACAATTTATGACAGAAACTAGTGAAGCTGGTATGGTAAATAATTAGGCAGGATACCCCGTTATTTTCAAGTACATTGTCTCTAACTATTATGGATAAGGCAGAATAATCTTCACAGAGATAAGAAAATATAAAAAGAAGAAGGAAAAGGAAGGCGAGGGAGGAAGAGAAATATAAAACAAAGAAATCATGTACAAAGAGAAATTCCTAAATGAAATTTGAGCATTGAGACTTTTCTTGAATGGAATTTCATTTACTGAAGAAAGGAAATGAACTTCCAAGTACTGATCCCCAAACATGCTCTTGCCCTTAGCATCTTTTTTCCCTTCAGAGATGTCTAAAACTTTGTGTCATTGAGACTTTGGTAATGTATCAAAATGCATGTTAGCCCCCAAAATCAAACAGGTCCAGTTTTTTGCTTACAATTCCTTGGTCTCCAGCTTCTTTAATTGGCCCCTGCCTAAGTTCCTGATATTTCTACAACTTGTCCTTCCTTTAAAGGTAACTGAATTAAGGCCCAGGCTAAGTAATTTCATCAACCATTTCTTGCTAATATATCAATGAATGACAATGGTTTATTATGTTACTTTTTTCCACTAACTTGCAATATTTGCATTCTTAACAAGAGCCTTAGCAAAAAGGATGATAATTAGTTTTTTGTCTTTATTGCCCAGTCTGATATATTGCTAATTATTCCTGGAGAGCAACAATAAAAATAATTGGGAACCGTCTGAATATTGCAATTAAAGTAGTGCCATGACAATGCAATATTTGCAGTGGGCATGATCTAGAAAGTGATGTCACACCTACCTGGTGCCACCTTGGTATCAAACATTGCACTGGAAATAACCTTGGAAATATAGGTGGCAGTTAGACTGTGAAAAATTTGCGACAGCAATTTAGGATATAAACTCCATCATGTTGATTATGAGTCTTTGTAAACTTAAACCAAAAAGTGAAAAAGTGAAGCAAGTGCTTACTACTAAAATACACACACACACACACACACACACACATGTGTGTGTGTGTGTGTATATAGCACTTTCCAAGGAACTTTCACAAACATTACCACATTTTGATTTTAACTTTGAAATCTTGGTATGTAGCCTGGCCAGTGTTACTCAGTGGTTGGGTGTTGACCTATGAACCAGGAGGTCATAGTTCGATTCCTGGTCAGGTCACATGCCCAGATTGCGGGCTCGATCCACAGGAGAGGGTGTGCAAGAGGAAGCCGATCAATGATTCTCTCTTAGCATTGATGTTTCTATCTCTCTCTCCCTCTCCCTTCCTCTCTGAAGTCAATTTAAAAAAATCTTTTTAGGTAGAACAAGTTGGAAATAATGCTCCTAGTTTAAGGATAAAATATTGGAAGCTCAGGGATGCTAAACTTGTCTGTTAGTAAAGACAAAAACTATAGATTTTTAGCACATTCTCCTGACTTCATTTCTTCCTTTATCATGTGCAGCTTTCCCTATTTAAGAAAATTAAGCATGGTGAGTTGTATGAGACAAACAGCTGGAAGGTGAGCCTAGAAGCAGGAAGACCAAAAGCTGACAGACTGTAGGCAATGGCAAAACTTTAACCATTCCTTCTCCAGGAAAAACAAAAGCAAAGGGAAAAATATGGCATGTCATTTGCCAGTTTCTCTGGTGTAAATAAATACTCCCATGTGACCAATTACAAGCTACCAAATGTGAAGTCATTGAACACATAGTTGGGAAGAGATACACAATCGCATATCATAATATAGAATGTTTACTGTTCAGCTACAATGACCATAAATAACTTCAATAGCATAGAAAAATATTAAGATGTAAAATAATTAGGTAATGACAACGTTCAAGTTTTTATTACCTTTGTTTCAATGTAATTTATTTAACTATAAGTTTAGATTATTTAATTTTTAATACCAGGTGTGCTTAACAACCAGCTTACAAATTTCCTAAAAATTTAACAATAAGAAACAGCTCACTATAGCACATCACTGTTGCCAGATTGTTGAAAGACTTGGAACAAGGTAATGGCATTGAGGACAGAAAGCAAAGGTCCTATAGAAGATTTAGTAAAAGGGAAAATATATCCCATCTCTTATAAACCTTGCATTTCACTGTTTGAAATTATTAAAATTTCACATTAAAATTACAAATAGAATTTCACTATCTGCAAATACAATACAAAAATACATTTTCAGGAAATTTACAAATAAAACTTTTCAACCCTTTTTAAGAATACATGAACATACATCTTTGGTCCATATCTTTGGTCCTGATGACAATTCCCATAAGTGAGTTTCCATCTCATTTTAGAGTAGAACAATTTGTGGGCCACTTTTATAAAAAAACTTCCTGTGTTATCTGTGCCCATTTTAATATTGTTATACAAGAGTTCCATACCCCAGCATCATCAAACCAAACATATTCAATAGTAATTGAAACTCAAATTAACCATTTATAATCATTAATATAATTTAATATTTCATGACAGGTTCACCATAGTAAACCTGTATTTGTATTCTGAAATAGAAACTTCAGTTAACTGAAATTACAAGAAATAAAATAACTTCGGCAATTTTCAGTTACCTTAGCAAAAGAATTTATTCTGTGCAGTTAAGCCAGTACAATTGAATAAAATTTCTGCCAAATCAAGAAGTTTCCCATGCCTACCTCAAGCCAGTCTTAGAAATATAAAAACAAAAACAAAAATTCCAAGATATCTACAATTAGGTATTTTATAAAATATTAGCTACTATAAAATTCCAGCTACCACTTCTCTTGAATAATCCTGAGTAGGTTACACATACTTGGATAGAATTTAGGAATGTCCAGTCAGGATTTCTATCTCAGTATTTCTTCCATTAGAAATGAATGCATGCCTTGGTTGGGTAGCTCAGTTGGTTAGAGTATCATCTTGATATGCCAAGGTTGTGGGTTCGATCCCCAGTCAGGACACATACATGAAACAACCAATAAATGCATAAATAAATGGAACAGCAAATTGATGTTTCTCTCTCTCTCTCTCTCTCTTTCTCTCTCTCTCTCTCTCTCTCTCTCCCATCTCCTCCCTCTAAAAGTCAATTTAAAAGTAAAAATGAATTTTAAAAATATTTTTTAAGTCCAGGTGTTTCATGAAGCAAAGCAAGTACACCTGGAATAACCAAAAGCAATAAATCTTATTCCTCCTCCTCCTCCTCCTCAAATTTGTTCCACCATCTCTTCCTCTCACTTCAAATTGATCTTGTCATCCTCCTTCATTCATAAGCAGTCATTATATATTGATAATGAACTTATATACTGATCTACTTAGAAACTGTCAGTTTCTAAAGTTCTAGCTATTTCTAACAGAAACTAGCTAATCATTAATTATGAGGTAATAATCAGAGATCACTAAGATATACAGTGTTTTATAATTTATCAGTTTCAAACTGACTTTTAAAAAAAGTCTAGTGCCCCAGGCACACTATTCTGTTTACTTAACTGAGAGGCTTCAGGTTTTGTTGAAGAAAAATGTTATCATTTCATTTTTAAGAGAGAGAGAGAGAGAGAGAGAGAGAGAGAGAGAGAGAGAGAGAGAGAGCTATATTTAATTAGTTTCATTTCTTAGGACAAAACTTGCAATTTTTGTATAGAGTGATTGGTAATTCTTTATAATAAAAGAAATTTCCATTTATAGCCATTATTAAAGCCTTTGTTTTCACAGAATCTATCCCCTTAAAACTACATAAAGCTTATAATCATTTTTCCATTTGACATTTAGTTTTCATTAATCCAGCAGAGGCATCTGACATTTTCATCTGTAGAATTTAAGATGAAGGTCAGGTATCAGATACGTTTGGTTCAAAATAATTTTGTTTGTATAAAACAATCAGGTTTCTACAGTATTTAACATTCCTTGTTATTTAACTAGCCAAAAAATAAAATAAAATAGCAAATTCAAACCACTGATTGCATGACACTTACAAATACTAACAAATTCACACACTCAAAGATAACAGTCTTTTTCCTTTTTGCATGAAATAATAAATACTTGAGGAACTAAGCAGAAATTACCCTACACTAATTTGGGTAGACAAATTTAAAACGCCAGAGGTTTTCTCGTCACCCGAGATATTTACCATGAGATTTAAGTAGCCAAAAAAATATCTGGATAATCTTAACTAAAGCAAATGTTGAAGTTCAGACAGAGGAAAGGAGGAGAAGCATTAGAACAAAATCTGGTAATAAATCCTACCCCTGCAGCCTGGCTCTCCCAATTTGCTTTAGTTATGTAGATAAGTGGCTATGATGGGGAAATTAGCTTGACCAGAAGTCATCTCATTTCTATAAAGATTTTTAAAAATCTCACGAACAACACTTCAAATGTCACAGTTGTTTTATCAACTTAGATTCGATGTTACCTTACAGTCAGATGTGTTTTTCTCAATGAATTTTAGTGAAAATAAAACCTTGTAGGTTTCAAGAATGCACCTGGAAGTCACATCATTGGAGTCAGGGTCAGGCTGGTGAGTTCCTGTTCTCTGTTTCCACAAGGTATTTACACAGTGTTTGCCGTTTATCCATAAAATGGTGAGTTTATAAGCAATAACCACTTCAGTGTGCTCGATCACCTTTAGGAGTACATGCTTGCTAAGGATGGTCCTTTTTTGTTTGTTTGTTTGAGAGTTAATTACTTATGATACTCTAATGTACCAAGAGAATCATAGCTCGTTTTTTTCTCTCTGGATGAGTAAACAATAAAGTAAATGTAGTCAGTAAATTGCAGAAGACCTGGAAATAATTATTTGCTCCTCAGCAAAAGACCACAAAGCAATTCTGAAAAATCTTAAATCATAGAGGAATCCTAATGTAAATCAATTTAACTTCATGCTTAATGAATCCAAACATTAAATAGAAAATCTATCTGCCTACTTGATGAAATGCTTCTAACTATAAATGTATTAAGAATGTAAACATATTAAGCAGATTTCCGGAAAGATATTTTCTTTTATGCTTATCTATATTTTCTAATATTTTAACAATGAGCATGTATAACTTTGGAAACAAGAGGGAAGTTCTTATTTAAAGAATAAGGTACATCTAATTATAATTCATTACCTGCTAAAGCTATCCAAATATGTCCTAATTCCATTTTTCTCATGTAATGCTCAGTATCAATAATAATTTCCCATAATATCCCTTTTTTTCTTTCTCAATATGATTGCCTGAGGTAATACTTCATCTTAAAGACCACAAAGTCCCAGTCACTTGAGTCCTACTACAAATCAGTTACTGAAAAAACTAGTGATTTTTGTTGTTGTGAATCCTCACCCGAGGATATTTTTTCCATTGATTTTTAGAGAGGGTGAAAAGGAGGAAGGGAGGGAGAGAAAGAGAGAGAGAAGAGACACATTGATTGGCTGCCTCCCACACATGCCCCAACCAGCGCCAGGGATCAAATCTGCAACCCAGGTAAGTGCCCTTGACTGGGAATTGAAACCACGACCTTTCAGTGCATGGGCCTACACTCTAACTCTGAACAACATGGGCCAGTGTGGAAAAACTAGCGATTTTAAGAAATAAAGACAACCTGAGTTTTTAATCCTATCTCTTTCATTTCCCAGCCATGTGACCTTGAAAAACATTCTTCTTAAGAACTCTCAGAGAAACTAACAACATTTACCATTGCAACAACAACAAAAATAAGATACCTCGGAATAAGCTTAACCAAGGAGGCAAAAGACCTGTAAAAACGATAGTACACTGTAAAAAGAAATAAAGGAAGACACAAACAAATAGAAGCACATACCATGTCCATGGATTGGAATAATTAATATAATTGAAATGTCTATACTACCCAAAGCAATCTACAAATTCAATGCAATCCCAAATAAAATACCAATAACATACTTCACAGAGCTAGAACAAATACTCCAAAAACTTATATAGAACCATAAAAGATCCCAAATAGCTGCAGCAATCTTGAGAACGAAGAATGAAGTAGGAGGGATCACTATACCAGATATACTACAAAGCTATTATAACCAAAACAGCCTGGTACTGTTATGGATACATCTCCTAGGGCAAAGGAAACTAAGAAGAAAATAAACAAATGGGACTGCATTAAAATACAAAGCTTCTGCACAGCAAAACCACCATGAAATTGAGAAGGGAACCCACTGAATGGAAGAACATATTCACCAGTGCTACATCTAATAAGAGGTTAATATCCAAAATATATAAAGTACTCCTACAACTCAACAAAAGACAAACAATCCAATTAAAAACTGGACAGAAGACCTGAATAGAGGGTAGGGGGGATGAGAAGAGATAAACCAAATAATCTATATACTTATATGAATAGTCCATGGACACGGGCAATAGATTAGTGAAGACCTGGGGCAGGGGCTGGGAGGATGGGAGGAAGGGAGGAAGGGGGGGAATGGGTGATATCTGTAATATTATCAATAATAACAAAATATACTTTAAAATGAAAAAAAAAGATCTCTCAGCTGCAGCTCTTACTGGTAATAACTATCATGGCTACTGTACCTGGGTTTTCATGGAGGCCAAATTCAATGTTGTCTAAAAAACATTACAACTGTACATCATTGCAAACATCTTCACATAAACTACTTGGTTTCAGTTTAACTTTCAGAGCACTAGAGTTTGCTATTATTGGGATTATAACAACAATAATAGCTAATACTAGAGTATTAATTACCACAGCCCTGCAAAATTCTTAAGTATGTAAAACTTTTAAGCTTCAAAGGACATGAAGAAAGTGGAAAAATAACTAAAATAATGGGAGAAATTTTTGAAAATAATACATCTGATAACTTGTGTTTAGAATATATAGGGTATCCACAAAAATATATACATACTTGAATAATTATTAAGTCCAATGTTTCTTTCTTTTCAGGTTTAACCCATTGGAATTAATAATTATTCAAAGTTTGCACCCTGTATAAGAGACTCATAATTCATTAACAAAAAGACAAATAACCCAATTTAAAAATAGGTAGAGTCTGAATATACACTTCTCCAAAGAAGAAGATAAACAAACACCTAGTAAGAACATGGAAGGATGCTAAAATACCATTAGCCATCAGGAAAATGCAAATCAAAACCACAGTTAAATACCACTTCACACCTACTAGGGTGGCTATAATAAAAAAGTTAGATAATAATGTATGGAAAAATTGGAACCCTCATCCCTGCTGGTGGAAATGTAAAATGTACAGCCATTTTGGAAAACAGTCTGAAAGTTCCTCAAAATTTAAACATAAAGTTACCATAAAACCCTGCAATTCTACTCCTCGGCATATGCCCAAAATGAATATGTATGCCCACACAAAAACTTGTATATAAATATTCATAGCAGCATTTTTTATAATAGTAAAAAAAAGTAGAAACAACTCAAGTATCTACAACTACTGAATGGATACATGTATATTCCTACAGAATATTATATATCTATAGATATAGATATAGATATAGATATAGATATAGATATAGATATAGATATAGATATATAAAAGCCTCTACAACTGTTACAATGGAACAACTGGTCGCTATGATGCACACTGACTACCAGGGGGCAGACGCTCAACACAGGAGCTGCCCCCAGCCTGCAGGCGCTGATCACCTGATCGGGGTTGGGCCTCCAGGCTGGGATGGGGAACTGGGGGTGGGTAGAGGCAGAGGTGGCCCCTTTCCTAGGAGGGCCAAGGGCCAGCTCCCTGTTTGGTGCCAGCGGCCAACCCCCTGGTCCCTACCCCTTGCCCCC
>NW_006290460.1:925186-926741 GCF_000327345.1 Myotis davidii
AATAGCCCTATTGGGGCCTACTGGCCAAACTCCCAGTCCCTCCCCCCGGCCAGGCCCCAGGCTGGGACAGGGAACTGGGGATGGGTGGCACTGGATGTGGGCGGCAAGGGAAGGAGAGGGGGGAGACAGGAATGCAGGGAACCTGATAGGCACTGATCGCCAGCCAGGCCTAGGGACCACACCAGTGTACAAATTTCATGCACCAGGCCTCTAGTTCAGTGATAAGAAGGAATGATGTACAAGTTCATCCCATAACACGGATTAATCTTGAAAACATGAAAGAAGTAAGTCACAAAAGATTACGCTGTTCCATTTATATGAAATATTCAGAATAGGCTAATCTATAGAGACAGAAAGTAGATTAGTATTTGCCCAGGACAGGGGAAGGAGAGGGAATGGGGAATGATTGGGTATAAGCATGGAGTTTCTTTTTGGGGTGACAAAGTGTTCTAAAATTGATTGCAGAGACAGTTACACATCTCTATGAATATATTAAAAACCATTTAATTGTATACTTTAAATGGGTGAATTTTTTGGTATGTGAGTTATACCTCAGCAAAAACAATAAAAAGGCTTGTGGTCAAGATGGTAGCGTAGCGAAATGTGGTAATTGCATTCTCCCACATCCACATCAGTATTACCACTAAAGTACAGAACACCATCATTCAGAACCACCTGAAATCTAGCTGAACAGAAGTCTTACAACAGGATATGAAGAAGAAGCCACATCAGCACTTGTGGGAGGGGCTTAGACACAGAACAGCTGGTTCCGCACACATGTGTGACATTTAAAAGTCAGGAGCGATATCTCAACTGCAGACATCTCCCGTGAGAAGCAAGAGGTGCCCAGCCCCACACCAGACCCCCCAGCCCAGGGTTCTAGTGCTGGGATGAGAAGTCCCCATAACTTCTGGCTGCAAACACCAGCAGGGATTGTGGCTGAGTGAGACAGACGGCTCCTGGTTCTCAGGCATTCCTCTTAAAGGGCCAGCACACAGACTTACTCATTCTGGGCTCTGGCACAGGGGCAGCAACTTGAAAGAATTACCTTGTCAGGCTAGAGGGGCAACTTTCTCTCAGGTGGAAGTGCTGGTAGAAGCCATTGTTCCTTTGCTGAGCCCTCCCTCCACAGAGCTGGCAGGTAGGCACCACATCTGAGTATCCATCAACCTGGCTCTCACTGTTTGCCCTGTCCTGTTGATTCCCTGTGACCCTGCCGCACCAACTTTCAGGTCTACCCAAGCCATTTCCAGTGGCTCTTCCATACAAATGACCTGTCCTGGCTCATGCTACTCACTTCCTAAAATCTCTCAGAGGTTCACAAATCCCAAGCAAGCAGCAGCTGGCCTCAGCATGCTCCATATCTCTTGCATAGTGGCCGCCAGCATTAGTTTGCAGCTTGACTTCTCCTGGGCACCTCCAAGCCCAGCACAAGCAGTAGCTTTCTGCAGATCACCTTGTTGCTTATGCCAGGTGGCCCGGGGAAGAACACAGGCTGTGGCTGACCTTGGCCTATACCTCCTGGGAGGCCCCAGAGCAAGCACACCCACTGGAC
>NW_006290460.1:945889-949862 GCF_000327345.1 Myotis davidii
TCTCTTCCTCTGTTTCTGAAGGAACAGGATTGGTCACAAGTTACCTGAACCTCCTAGCTCTCAGAGCAACAGTCAGGAGTATGCAGGCCACCATGGCTTCTCCTTTTAATAGTTAACTAGCTTTCCACTTCCTTACCTTGCTCCCTTGTTCAAATTCCCTATCTATTCACAAGCAATTAAAAGTTAACTCAGAAATTCTGATCAAGATGGTGCATAGGTATACGTGGTACCCGCTGCCTCCCACAACCACATCAAAATTTACAACTAAAATACAGAACAACACCATCACAGAACCACCTGAAATCTAGCTGAACAGAAGTCTTACAACAGGATATGAAGAAGAAGCCACATCAGCACTTGTGGGAGGGGCTTAGACACAGAACAGCTGGTTCCGCACACATGTGTGACATTTAAAAGTCAGGAGCGATATCTCAACTGCAGACATCTCCCGTGAGAAGCAAGAGGTGCCCAGCCCCACACCAGACCCCCCAGCCCAGGGTTCTAGTGCTGGGATGAGAAGTCCCCATAACTTCTGGCTGCAAACACCAGCAGGGATTGTGGCTGAGTGAGACAGACGGCTCCTGGTTCTCAGGCATTCCTCTTAAAGGGCCAGCACACAGACTTACTCATTCTGGGCACTGGCACAGGGGCAGCAACTTGAAAGAATTACCTTGTCAGGCTAGAGGGGCAACTTTCTCTCAGGTGAAAGTGCTGGTAGAAGCCATTGTTCCTTTGCTGAGCCCTCTCCCCACAGAGATGGCAGGCTGGTGCTGCCAAATTTGAGTCTCTATCAACCTGGCTAACACCGTTAGCCTTGCCCTCGTGATTCCTTGAGATCTCTGCCCCACACAACTTGTGGGCTCACCCTAGCCACCTCCTCCTCCATACAAATGACCTGTCCTGGCTCATGCTACTCACTTCCTAAAATCTCTCAGAGGTTCACAAATCCCAAGCAAGCAGCAGCTGGCCTCAGCATGCTCCATATCTCTTGCATAGTGGCCGCCAGCATTAGTTTGCAGCTTGACTTCTCCTGGGCACCTCCAAGCCCAGCACAAGCATGTCATCAGCATACTGCTTCGTCGTAGCTCATGTCAAGTAGCCCTGGGCAGGGATCGGGAGGTAGTTGACCTTGGCCTGTACCTCCTGGGAGGCCCCCAAGCCAGCACACCCTGTGGACAGCTTTCAGACCCTGCTGAAGCACTATCCAACTACCTCCACAATTGACACACTCAAGAGGCAGACTCAGCAGGCACCAAAGCTCCACTGAAGTAAGTCTTGCTCCATGGGGTTGGCCCCTGCACAGCAGATTCTCTGCTGTCGTTGCCAGTCCATGCAGTTGATCGGCCTGAGGGTAAATCTCTCCCGTTGAGGTGCCAATAGCAATCAAGGCTCAATCACCATCGGAGGGTCCACACAATTCACCAGGAGATGCACCTGGAACACCCAGCTCGGGTGACTCTGGACACTTGTACCACTGGGCCCTACAGGACACTTACTGCATAAGGCTACTCTACCAAGACCAGGAGACGTAGCAACTTTACATAATATAGAGAAACATGCCCAGGAAGGCAGCCAATATGAGGAGGCAAAGAAACATGTCTCAAATGAAAGAACAAAACTCCAGATAAAGAACTAAATAAAATGGAGACAAGCAATCCACCAGATGCAGAGTTCAAAACAAAGGTTATAAAGATGCTCAGTGAACTTAGGGGAAGAGTAGATGAACTTAGGGAGAACTTCAACAAAGAGATAGGAAACATTAAAATGGAGACAGAAAACATTAAAAAAAAAAAACAGAAAGAAAGAATACAGTCACTGAAATGAAGAGTACATTACAGGAAATCAACAATAAAGTACATGAAGCAGAGGGTTAAACCAGCAATGTGGAAGATAAAGAAGCAGAAAACATTCAAACAGAAAAGCAAAAAGAAAAAAATAATCTAAAAAAGTGGGGCTAGTATAAGGAGCCTTTGGGACAACTTCAAGCATACCAACATTCACATCACAGGGATGTGGGAAGAAGAAAAGAGAGAGAACAAAACATTGAAACCCTATTTGAAAAAATAATGACTGAAAACTTCCCCAACCTGATGAGGGAAATAAACATACAAGTCAAGGCCAGGAAGCACAGAGTCTCAAACATGATGAACCCAAAGAGACCCACACCAACACCCATCATAATTAAAATGCCAAAGGTTAAAGACAAAGAGAAAAGCAATTACTTACACCTATAAGGAGATCCCATAAGACTGTCAGCTGATTTCTCAACAGAAACTTCGCAGGCCAGAAGGGATTGCATGAAATAAAGTAATTAAATGCAAGGACCTACAACCAAGATTACTCTATCTGGCAAAGCTTTCATTTAGAATCTAAGGAGAGATAAAGAGTTTACCATACAAATAAAAGACTAAGAAGTTCATCATCATTAACCCAATGTTACAAGAAATGTTAAAGGTTCTTCTTTAAGTAGAATAAAGATCGAATATATGAATAATAAAATGGCAATAAATACATAGTTATCATACATCAAAAATAGTTTTCCTAGTTTTACTTACATTTTCAATGACAGCAAAGTATGGATATCTAGAATAACCTATCATGTTTCTATAGTGCTTTAATTTGTCATTATTATTTTTGAACATTGTTCCCCATTTTAGAGAAAGAGAAACTGGAGTTTATACAGGAAAGAGGTAGCTGGTTAGCCAATTCCAGAGCTGACACTACTCAAATTACACAAAACCCAACAGAGGAAGTATAGACATGGGAGATGTGAAGGTGGGAACTGTGAGTTAAAATGAACTGTGATAATGTTTCATGAAATAACATAGTCATAGTTATGACAAGTGACATAAACATCTTATATGTCTTGTTTCTTGAGTCTTTTGACTGGGCAAGACTTTGGACTGGGCTGAAAAACATTATTTTACAAATAATCTCTCTCTATAAAATATATATAATATATATAATATATGTATTATACAAGAGCTGCCAAGCTGTGGTGACTTGGCAGTGGCAGCTCTCAGGTGACATACCCCGGAACCACAGAGGAGTGGGCCTGATTCCTCACAGGACCACATGATTCTACCTTCGGCCATGGGTTATGTTGTTGCTGGGGCACTATCGGCCCCAAATCTGGTTTACTGCACACTTGCGTTTGCGTTCCACACCCTGCATGACAGCAACTTTGCAGAGTGTCCTCTCGCACTCTAGGACCCCTCAGGGGATGTTGGAGAGCTGGTTTTGGCCTGATCCCCACCGGCCAGGCTGAGGAACCCCACCTGCCGGAGGAACCCCGCTCACTCTGCAGATGCCGGGGAGGAACCGCGGGAGGTTGGCTCCAGGGCATGCCCAGCCTGTCTCACCCAGTCCTGCCCCACCAGCCACCTTCTAATTAATTTCCTTTCAATGTGCATGAATCCATGCACCAGATCACTACTTGTTTATAAATTCGGCAGGAAAGCAGACATCCTAACCAAAGGACTAATCATGGACTCTATCAGAATAGAGACTCAGTAACCCATCATACAGACTCAAGAATAGCTCAGCTTGTTAGCACTAATATGAATTCTTTCTTCTTTTCATGTAATTATTCCTTTCCTTTTCCCATAAAAACCCTTGCTTCCATCTTGTAATTAGGACACTATTTGGGTTTCTGCCTGAATCTGTATTCCCAAATTTCAATTCTTTGATCCCAAATAAATATTTGTTACCTCTCAAAAAAGGAAGAAAGGAAGGATAGAAGTAAGAAAGGGAGAGAGAGGAGTTATGGGGGGGAAAAAGAGGAACAACTGTAATAATCTGAAAAATAAAGATTTAATTTAAAACAAAAAGAGAGAGAGATTAGGCCAGACATTTTAAAAACTTGCTGAAATCATTTGGTTTTATTTTGGAAATTTTTCATAAAAAATACTAACATGCAATGGATTCATATTATTTTTAAATAAATTCATAAATATATTCACATTTTCTGTTT
>NW_006290460.1:950071-959868 GCF_000327345.1 Myotis davidii
CACACAGAAAACAACTGTCAACATCAGTTTGAAAAATTTTCCCACATGTTGATTTTTTTACTCTTAGAACAGATAAAATGTTAATTCTTATTCTGCTGACTTTGACACTCTAAGCCAGTGGTCCTCAACCTTGGCTGCACATTAGAATCACCTGAGAATCTTTTTAAAATCCTGATTTCTGGGCCTCATCCTCCGGAAATTCTGTTTTTTTGTTACTAATGTTGTGGCCCCACCCCATAACAAAGAAACAGAATTTCCGGAGGATGAGACCCAGAAATCGGGATTTTAAAAAGATTCCCAGGTGATTCTAATGTGCAGCCAAGGTTGAAAACCACTGCTCTAAGCCCTTTCAAATATGTTGGTGCCTGGGTGGCTACTGGAAGTGATTAAGACTGAATAGCCCATGGATTGGTGACATGCAACAGAAAGTTGTGTAAATTGTTTACTTCCTATTCCCAGAAGCAATACAATTTCTGGAACCACTATGAATACAGAAAAAGTGGTAATGGTGATAGCATTGTAAAGAAACTGCACTGGCATGGAATGGCCACTTCTAACAGGTATACCTAATTCATTCACATGACTTGGATTTCAGGAACTCAACCAAATGAGAGACAACAAGCAATTCTACAAAATATCCTACCCATCTTGACAGATACCAGAGAAGAAACAAAGCATGGAGACAGATAGCCCATGCCCATGTACTATAGAAAAGGAGCCTCAGTGTTGTTCCATGGTTTCAGTTTCTATCTAGGCACGACGCCAGTAATAAAAGGAACAAAAATAATTGTAGCCGAAACAAATGACTAGAAAAATAGAATCAACTTCCCTATAAAATTGTTGAATCCCGTATGAGTTAATTTTTAGAAGCTCTCTACAAACCAGAAAGACAAGCGATACCGTCGCTCTCAGATTTCTGATTTTTATTTCCATTGGCAATAGGAAATATATTTGAAACCAAGAAAATAAGGAAGAGGGGAAATGGACTGGCCTTAAGATTTTACAGTAGATATGCCACTGGGTTACTGGCTGGCATTTGTAAAAGCTCACAGAGAGAAACTTGTGTGATTGTCAGCCCTCATCACTATTACTGTTACTGCAGACAATCGCACACTAGAGAACAGAGCAGTTTGAAGCATGGCCAGTGGTAGCTGAGAGGGAGAGAAGGAAAACAAGTTGGGCCTCTTCTCTCTCAGACAGGAACAAAACATACTTCACATGAGTGATACAAGGATGTCTCCCACATAATATATTGATTTAACTTTGCTGGTATTTGTTTTATAATTATCCCACTTATTTGGTATTCCCTTCCTTTTTCCAGAACTTGGACTCCCTTATTGAAGCTCTTTGTACACCTGGTTTATTCTACCACCACCACTAGAACCCAAAGTAAACACTCTCTTAGGGCTTCTCTATTCTTTGGCAATAAAATAACCACATCCTTTCTGAGCCATGGTTTTCATTCTGGAATTAATTCCACATGTGGAATCAAAGCTACCTGATTTTTTTTTCCAGTGGAGAGTTTCTGGCAATGTGAAGATGACACTGCTCTGATGGGGACAGAAATTTTCTGAGAAGCTCTGGGCTTGGAGTCAGGGACCTGCTTGGTATGAGCCACCACAGGCAAAGCACATGCTAGACTCTCATGACCTTCAACATCCAAATGACTTAAACTTGCCTCACTGCATGTGCAAAAAGTCTCACTACTTATTAAATCCTCTCTGACAACTGCTTTCCAGTAACGGTCTTGAGGCAACTTTTCCCCAAGTTAAAAAACTATGAGGTATACTTTCTCCCAGCATTGGTTACTTGAAGATGTTTATGTATGTGTTTATTTTGCTGTAGAGATGGAATGATAATAGGGGCTGGAGGTGGCCTTGGAGATGTTTTCAGATGAAGATGATTAAACAGCTCCAGGGTGACACTGGCACATGCTGCCTCAGAAAGACAAAGCTGATGATTTTGTAAACTCGGTCATGATAAAGTCAGTTTCTAGGCTCCCTCTTGGCATCAGCTAACCAGATTAACAGTCAAATCCAGAACTTTTCTCACCTGTCTCAGCCTTCTCCTCACTGGTTTGTGTGTGCTCCCTGCTCTGTTATACTGCCCCACGTAGTGTTTACCCGGGTTACTTCTCAGGGGAGTCAGAGGCTCTGCACAGACCTCCCAGCCCGGCCAATTTCCCATCTTCTACCTCTGTATGGAATTTGGTTATTGGTTACATTTTAATCATTTTTATCTTCTGTTATTATTTCACTCTCTAGAAAAACAAATCACAAATTATAGCATTAAAAAGTTAAATTTACATCTTTATTTCTTCCCCCTTTGGTGAGGGGAAGCGCATATATGTAGACATATTGTATGACTCGAGATTTAAGTTTCTGATCCTGTTCCTGAAGTTGTGGAGCAACCTTAATGCTATTTTTTCCTTTTATTGGAGCCTTGATATTACTGAGAGACACTAACAGTAAAACCCTAAATAGTACCAAGGAGGAGAGCAGTACCTTAACCCTCACTCATCTCCACTGTGAATCCCAGAAAAAAAAGGAGCATGACACAGGCAGGGAATGGAGATTGCTAATGGCTCAAGGTTTACCAGGGAAATAAGACAATACTGCAAGAAACTGACTTTAAATCCCCTTCACTTAATCTTTACTTACTTAAATAAATTGTGACTAGGAAAGAGGTTCAGATCACTGCCTGTCTTGCCGATTAGTCCCCACCCGTGGTCGGCAAACTGCAGCTCATGAGCCACATGCGGCTCTTTGGCCCCTTGAGTGGGGCTCTTCCTAAGCCTTAGGAGTACCCTAATTAAGTTAATAAGAATGTACCTACCTATATAGATAAAGTTTAAAAAATTTGGCTCTCAAAAGAAATTTCAATCGTTGTACTGTTAATACTTGGCTCTGTTGACTAATGAGTTTGCCGACCACTGCTAGGACAATTGCCCTAGCTGCTAGGGGCAATCTTTACTTTTTTTCATATAAGCAACATATAGGTAAATAAAGGTCCACAAAATATCCAATTGTGTGTGCTCCCTACCCTCATCCCACCCCCCAACCCAATGCAACAAAACACACATTAATGATTGAATCCTTAACTGATCCTAATAAGCAATTTACAAGTTCAAAATGGTCAGCCTTGCAAGGAGGTCCATTAAAAACAGAATTATAGCCCTAGCCGGTTTGGTTCAGTGGATGGAGCATCGGCCTGCAGACTGAAGGGTCCCAGGTTCGATTCCAGCCAGGGGCACATGCCCGGGTTGTGGGCTCGATCCCCAGTGGGGGGTGTGCAGGAGGCAGCCGATCAATGATTCTCTCTTATCATTAATGTTTCTATCTCTCTCTCCCTCTCCCTTCCTCTCTGAAATCAATAAAGAAATATATTTGAAAAAAAAACCAGAAATTATTACACAAATCATGATAATTCTGTGAAAATCATTTTTATAGACATTTGAGAATTATTCTGACCGCAGAATGTCATGATCTCTTGCTTCCATGGGCACTTTAGGGAAATAAACTTCAAAGAAAACATTGAGCCAGATTCTCTTCCTTTTGAACTCTGCAGGAGCTCTCACTGGATGAAATGTGTGATAATGTGGTGGCTCTTAACTTTTCAAAGAATTCTCCTATTATCATGATCTGGCAGCAAAATTTTTGGTTTTGTACCAATACCAACCAGGTGCCAGGTCACATTGAAGAAAAATTAATAACTTCTTCAAGATAAAACCTGAACTTTGTTTCTAAGCAACCTCAAATGCATTAAAATAGTTTCACATAAATTATGTATGTGAGTCTCTACAATCTTGGCTTAATTTTCCTCCCAGGTGCTCCATTCTCTCCTGTACTTCATCCACCTGAGCTGCGACTATGACTTGTCTGTTTACTTGTCTGTCAGTCCCTCCTGTCTCCAAACACACTAGACTGTAAGTTCCCCCAGGGCAAACGCCTTACAGGTTTTTTTAACTGCTTTATCCCCTGCACCTACCACAGAGCATAGCACGTAATCGTCACTCCCTTAATTTCTTAAATTGTTAAATTAATGTTACCACATTACACTTTGTTTGCTAGTGTATTCCCCTCATAAGACTAATTTCTTGAGGATGATATGAGTGTAACACAGATCTTTGTATCTCCATTGTCCTGTGCAGGGCATGGAACAGCATAAAAACTGAATAAATTAATTTGCTAACTAATTAATTACTCAAGCATATATGTTTACAGCCCATGTGAGGACAGTGATATGATTGTAAATGTGCTGCTCAGTCATTACTTCTGGTCAAATGTATTAAAAGCCAAAAAAAAGTCAAAACATTTTTCAAGTCTACGCTAAATGCAAGGCAAACGTGAGGGTGTGTATTCTGCTCAGAGACCATTCTTTAATAACATTTATGTCCCTTTTCTGAGTAATAACTTAAAGCTGATAATCCTAAAGCTTCCAGTCAAGATTATTTCATTCTCAATAAAATGTTCACTAGCGAACATGCTTCCTAATGCCTGGCCTTCATTCTATTTACTCATAGTGGAGATGACCAACATTTCATAAATGGAGAGTCATTCTTCAGTCTATTCAAGAGCAAACAGTCTCTTTATTTTGACCCTCCTTGACATGTCATTTGCTGTACTGCCCATTGTCTCCATGTCATGTATGTGCCATTACAGATGAGGTACACATAGCTATTAAAAGGTTTCATAAATTAGAGTAACCCCCTACATCTATTATATTTCATAGCTTCAAATGCTTCCGTATCCTATTCTGCTACTGAAGACTCTTACTATTATGGGTTCAATTGTGCCCCCCTGAAAAATATATATACGAATCCTAACTCTCAGGACCTCAGAATGTAACTTTATTTGGTAACAGGATCATTAGAGAGGAGACCACGTTAAAATGAGTACATTAGAGTGGGTCCTAACCCAATATGACTGGTGTGCTTATTTAAAAAAAAAAAAAAAAAGGAAATTTAGACACAGAGACAGACACAGAGGGAGAATGCCATGTGAAAATGAAGGCAGAGTTCAAAATGAAGCCTTTTCAAATCAAGGACCATCAGAGTGCCAGCATCTCACCAGAAGCTGGGAAGAGGCATGGAACAAATTCTCCCTCACAGACTCCGAAGAAACCAATGGATGATATGAGGAACTCCAGGGAAGATCAAGAACAATCAATATGGGGAAACTAATTCAGTGGTTTTCACACTGTGGGCTCCAGCTCATAGTGTTTCCCCAAAATACCTCAAGGAGTTCACCAATTTTTTATTTGAAGTGTTAATATTTTTAAGTATGTCTTACAATTTGGTCTCGGCCTCAGACTGCAGGCCTTCAGAACTGTGAAACAATACATTTCCATTGTTTAAGTCACCCAGTTGTTTGTACTTTGTTACAGCAGCCCTGGAAAACTGACACAAAGATCCTAAGAAGTGGGAAATCCTGTATTTGGACAATGCACATAGAGCAACAAAATGAACAGAGGTGATGCTCTTTTGATGAAAACCACCAACAAAACAAAGGTTTCAGATGGGGAATTGGGCGGGGGCATAATTCAGAGAAGGCACTGGGTCCAGTTCACAGAAGAGGAGGCTTAAATTTAGAGGGAAAAATTACATTCTTGGAGTCTGAGGTAAAGATAAAAAAGTACTAATTATAATGATAATGTTGATGACAGTGTTTACCATTTATTAAAAAAGCATCCTATGCCTGGCATTATTAGCTCTCACTTAATGTATGGAAAGTGCTTACAGAGAATGATGGTCAATTTTATATGTCAACTTAGCAGACTGGTCTCCAAAATGTGGGTGGGCCTCATCCAATCAGTTGATGGCCTTCATAGAACAAAAAGACTGACCTCCTCAAACAAGAGAGAATTCTCTCGTAGACTGCCTTCAGAGTCATACTGGAACATCAGCTCTCCTGAGTCTCCATCATACCAGTCTACCCTGAAAATGTGGACCTACCAGCCTACCTAATCACGTGAGCCAATTCCTTATGATAAATAGGAATATCGATAGCTAAATTGATAAATATAGATATAGATTCTAGAAATAGAGATATAGACATAGGTATAGATATAGATGATTAGATATAGATAGACATAGACATAGACATAGACATAGACATAGACATAGACATAGACATAGACATAGACATAGACTTTTCTTGTTGGTTTTGTTGCTGTGGAAAATCCTGACAAATAACCATATTAAATACTCAATGAATGTTAGATACCATAATAATGCTGAGCTGTGTTAAGATGAGGATAACTCATTATAGTGATGAATATAACATTATCAAAAGATTAAGTAAATTGTCTAAGATCACATTGTTATTTTTTTAAATATATTTTATTGATTTTTTACAGAGAGGAAGGTAGAGGGACAGAGAGTTAGAAATATCAATGAGAGAGAAACATCGATCAGCTACCTCCTGCAAACCCCTAACTGGGGATGTGCCCACAACCAAGGTACATGCCCTTGACCGGAATCGAACCTGGGACCCTTCAGTCCACAGGCCGACGCTCCATCCACCAAGCCAAACTGGTTAGGGCGATCACATTGTTATTACTAAGACACAGAGTGAGGATTCCAGCCAGGTCTGTCTGATCCCAAAGTACGTATTTCTTCCACTATGTATTGTTACCTAAGACTTGACACTGAGGACAGAGATACAGTAGAATGTGAGATTATTTTCTTAGGGTATAAAATGGATGATATGAGGAACTCCAGGGAAGATCAAGAACAATCAATATGGGGAAACTAATTCAGTGGTTTTCACACTGTGGGCTCCAGCTCATAGTGTTTCCCCAAAATACCTCAAGGAGTTCACCAATTTTTTATTTGAAGTGTTAATATTTTTAAGTATGTCTTACAATTTAAAAAACATGAGTTAAAAAAATCATACATTCTCAAATATGAAAATTTTAGCACAATGGATTATCCAAATATTAGCCTGGACTGCCAGGCTAAATCATTTAGTGTCCACTATGTAGAGAACTTCCCGACATCTTTCTGCACACATTTAAACATATTGCAATCCGTCATTATTATTTCCACACTACATAAGTGTGTCACTACAGGCACACGTGGGCCAAGCTCAGTTAATATCTCTGGTATGCCTGCTCATACAAGGTTTCATCCCAGTATAACAGAGAGTTGTATAATCCCCAGAAAATAACAAGCCATGTGTGATATTATCATGGTTTTATAGTATTTAACCATGCTTGCTCAATAATAAGGTGACATTGATTATAAGACTGATCATCAATTTAATAATAGCCTTTCCAAAAAGAAATGTTACATTAAATATACATAGTTTTTTAATGAAATTTTCAGTATTATATTCCTATTCATATAATTATCTGCCAGTTTCTACTTCAGAATCATAATTAAAGTTTTATTCTAAGCCTTCTTCACACTGAGGTAAAAATATTCTTTTGAATCACTCTTGACTATTCACAGCTACAAGTAGCGTTACAGTGACAAGCTTCAGTCTTAACACCTTCAACTGTAGGATAGGCAGTATAATTTCAAAGCACAGTGAAGTGCTGAGCTTGGGAAACTTCTACTTGAATTACAGCATTTGGAATCCCAGACAAACTTCAGAGTAAATATTAACCACTTCTTCCAAAACTAGATCACAGAGTAATCTTTCTCAAGCAATTGTGGAGCCCTAGCTGGTTTGGCTCAGTGGATAGAGCATCAGCCTGAGAACTGAAGGGTCCCGGGTTCAATTCCGGCCAAGGGCACATGCCCAGGTTGCAGGCTTGATCCCCAGTAGGGGGCATGCAGGAGGCAGCTGATAATGATGATCTCTCATCATTGATGTTTCAATCTCTCTCTCCCTCTCCCTTCCTCTCTGAAATCAATACAAATATATTTTCAAAAAAAAAAAAAAGAATGAAATTGTGAAGTGCATCCAATGCAAATAATTCAGTAGAGGTCACAGAACTATATGCTTTCTATGCATTGCTAAATCCCAAACTACAATTTATTTCTGAGCCTAAGCTGACAAGTTCCTTTCTTTGAAGCTCCAATTGGCTTTAATTAAGCAATTCGTGAATAGGACAACATCCCATTTAGCAACTAGAACTTACTCCCTGACAAATTTCTTTTAACGTCAATTATAAGAGGCATCTCAATTTCAGAACCATAACACTGTGAAAAATGCAAGCATGTAGGAACAAGAACACAAAACACATATATGTTGTATATTCACTTTAGCCCTTATGTGGGGTCAGGAGGCTTACCATAGCTTTGTAATTATGGAAGGGATCTGGTTTGTTTTTTAAAAAATATATTTTATTTATTTTTTACAGAGAGGAAGGGAGAGGAACAGAGAGCCAGAAACATCGACGAAAGAGAAACATCAACCAGCTGCCTCCTACACACCTCCTACTGGGGATGTGCCTGCAACCAAGGCACATACCCCGGACCGGAATCGAACCTGGGACCTCTCAGTCCGAAGGCCGACACTCCATCCACTGAGCCAAACCGGTTTGGCAAGGATCTTGTTTTATTGTTACTTTTATTTATATAGATCACAATTCTATGGAAGATTTCACTTGGAAATTAGGATTCACTGATAAAAGTGTTTTTTTTTTTTAAATGTGACAAACACTGCACTAGGAAAATCCAAGAATTATATACACAGTGTCAAACATGAACTTGAAGAACCATCTGCCAGGTGTTCTCACTCTTCCTTCAGCCCCAAGAAAGAGAGTAAGACTAAACATAGAGAAACAGATGACCCAAATGATGAACTAGGGATTGATGATCACAGATGGACATCCAGAAGGGTATGGCTGATAGTGAGAGGAACTCTACACTGACTGAACCTGGAATGCAGCTGAGGGCATGAGTTAGTAAGGTAAGAAGAGTAGATGCAAAAACTCAACAGAAATCCTGGTTGTGTAGGTTGGAGGAAACAATGAGGGTGATGGCTACTACCTGATGGAACAAATCAGGATAAGAAATACAGTGGGGGCCAAATTTTGTGCAACTGACAATGTTTGGCTACTGGTATACTTTTGGCTGACCACATCTTTTACTCTTCAGCTAGACACTTAGAATTTTAAAGACCTCATTAACCTATAACAGGGGTAGGCAACCTTTTTGTGAATGCGTGCCAAAACCAGCAAAAATCTCTGACTCAAAATTCTTCTGTGTGCCAACCCTAATTTTTTGAGAACATGTTACACCTACTTAATATCTCTTAAGGTATACGTATGTGAAGAACCTTGAAGAAATAATAACATTAATTCGAGCGACAGAAACACAGTATATGATGATAAAAAATTCATTTATTTCTTAATGTATACATGTTATGTAAAATTATTTATTTATCTAAGATGCACCTACACTGAATTTATCTGAAAAATAAAAAAGTTGATATTAAGAAAAAAATTGTAAATGGAAGATTATAAGAGAGGGTTTCACGTGCCAGCAAATTTACTGGCGTGCCATGTTTAGCACGCATGCCAACGGTTGCCCACCCCTTCTCTAAAGTAAGAATCCTTACTTAGGAGAGCTTTCTCATATGGAAAGCACCTCAACAGCATGAATCAGTGCCAAAAAAGGGCAGTTATGTCAACAAAAGCAACTGAGTGCCTTCTGGATGCTGCTCAAAAACAGTTAATTTGGGGGAAATGAATTATTCATCGAGCCCTTTGTAAATTCTATTATTTAAAAATTGAACCATTTTTTGTTTTGTACTTACTTAAGCAATCATCATTGTGATCAATTCAGTTTAGTAGTTCAATATACGTGGTTGACTTTGAACTATTTTCTAATACTTTATTTAGTA
>NW_006290460.1:960255-973631 GCF_000327345.1 Myotis davidii
CTACTGGCTGCTGTGGGAAGGCCGGGGAGGGTTGGGGGGCAGGAGGAAGGAGGGTAAGAGATCAGCCGAAGGACTTGTATGCATGCATATAAGCATAACCAATGGACATATGACACTGGGGGTAGGGGAGGCCAGGGGATTGTCAAGGGTGGGGGAAAAAAGGAGACATATGTAATACCCTTTGTAATACTTTAAGCAATAAAAACAAAGAGAGAGAGAGGGTTTCACATGCAAGCAAGTTACTGGTGTGCCATTTTTGGCACACGTGCCAGAGGTTGCCCACCCCTGACCTATAACAATGCTTCCCCCTACCTCACCCAGAGCCAAGAAGTATATTGTCACAGGGAATTAAGAAAATTAATAATGGGAGGGCATGTTTCTGACACTTTTAAGGACTGAGTTTAATGTTTACTTAAATGATATTATTTATAATGCTTGTATCAAAATATAATAAATTTTGGAGAGAAAATATATTAAAATCTATGTACAAAATAAAGTAAAATTATATAATTCACCAAGTCCATTCTAGCTTTATTGATATTGTAATGTATTGGTTAATAATAGAGTTTTAGATTTAGATCAATCTAAGTTCACATCCTGACTTCAGGGTAATTAGCTGGATGACCTTGTATGAACACTTTAGTCTTTCTAAATCTCCTGTGCCTTATATGGGGAATAAATATAGAATTGTTTGAAAAATTCACTGAGATAATATGTATAAACCCTGGCACATGGAAAGTGCATAGTAACTGTTAGAAGACAGTGGGAGGCAAGACTGCTGACTTCAGGAGCTATTTAAGAAGAAATTTTGAATTTTGTGGCAACTTGACTATATCTATGTTTCTATTGTTAATTTACTGAAAAGTAGTGAAATTTCAAAATTTTCTTCCATGAACCCAGAGATTTAAAGAAGAATGTTAGGAGAAAAAAGTTTAATAGAGATGGAAGAAGATGAAATCACCTCCATATCCTAGATTTTGTGATTATTTGTTAGAATCCTGTTTTAGTTTTTCAAATCTGTAGTTTCCCAATCTTTAATTAAGATTGAGAAGTAGTATTTGGACAATTTAAACCATTTTCTTAAGACTGACCTAATGGTTCTCAGGTTTTAATAAGGTGAAATAAATGATCTGAAATGCAAAAAACAAAAACAAAATAAATAATAAGATGTGTTTGCTCTCTTCCAGAGATTCTGATTTAGTAGGCATACAGTGGGTCTAGGAATCTGCATATTTAATGTGATATATAATTATTACTAAATTAAGATATTAACTTACTAATTAAGATGCATATATTTGAAATATTCTTAGAGCAGGTGATTGGGAGACTACAATTTGAAGTGCACATCTCTAAAGCTTAGAATATTGCTAACTATGAAGTAAGAGCTCCTAATTTTAAAAGCATAAACATTTGTCTAAAAAATGTATCCTATTTCTAGCTGATTTCCCTTTCAACAAAATAAGCTTTGATCAAATTTTCGTTAACAGCAGATTTGCTGCCTCATTTTTAAAAATAAGTTACTTGTGTCTACTCATGCCAAAATCTGACTCTAGTCTGCATTAACGGTGACTGGAGTGACAGAGGGTGACCCAGGAAACACAAGAATTGTTCTGGCAGCAGCAGAAACCACTGAATCAGCAAAAACTTGTATGAATTCAAAAAGGCTGCCACAATCTAAGGACTGTGTTCAAGAATTGAATCCAATTTTTAGTTCTAAATGTAATGATCTTATTATATTTACATTTCATAGGACATATTTTCCTTTTAAAAAAACTACCTTAAATAATTTTTGCTGTCAAGGAATTATATTGTTCAGTTTAGAAAAATTTATTTTAGCCCTAACCAGTTTGGCTTGGTGGATAGAGCATCGGCCTGGGGACTCAAGGGTCCCAGGTTCGATTCCAGTCACGGGCATGTACCTTGGTTGTGGGCACATCCCCAGTAGGAGGTGTGCAGGAGGCAGCTGATTGATGTTTCTCTCTCATCGATGTTTCTAACTCTCTATCCCTCTCCCTTCCTCTCTGTAAAAAACCAATAAGATACTTAAAAAAAAGAAAGAAAAGTTTATTTTATTATGTGAGGTGACTTATTCACTCGGTTTTATAAACTGAGGGGAAGCAAAGTGTGTCACCCCAAAATATGCCTCTTTGGGACATTGATTACTTAAAGCTGGTTAATTTTAAGAAACAAGACTCAGGAGAACCCTCTGACCTTCCCCTTACTGCCTAACGGAATTAGAGGACCTGATCCAGGAAGGAAGCTGTCATCATAGATAACTATGGCTTAATATAAACGTGTGTATGATAGGGAGAAACCTAACAAGGCCCACTGGATCCAAGTTCCCTGTGTCCCACTTTTAAAGATGACCCAGCAAAAAAAAAAAAAAAAAAAAAATGACCCAACAAACATTTGTTTACCAAAACGTTTGCTTTTCTATCTCCATGCGAATTGCCTTCCTGAGTTTTTAAGTCCCAGACCACAACTGCTTCCTTTCTCTTTGTTAATGATGACATACCTATAAGCTTCCATTGCCCTGTGTCCTAGGGCCTGACATTCCTACAGAACTCCCATATGTACATATACATTAAATTTGGTCATTTTCTCCTGTTAATCTGTCATGTTAATTTGATTAGTCCAATCAGAAAAATTTCTAATGGTGGAAGGAAAATTATGTTTCTACCCCTACAAAATCAATAAAAATTGTGGACTCTTTTATTAAGCAGAGTAAGAGGAAAAAATTTTTTATAGATTTTAGAGCACATTTGCACTCTAACAAGAAAAATCGCATCATTAAAAATATTAACGTGAAATTTCCAATAAAGAAAAATAATTAGAATGCATAATAATCTTTTTTTAATCCTCACCCAAAAACATGCTTAGAGAGAGGAAGGGAGAGAAAGAAAAATTGATGGGTTGTAGCTCATGCGCCCCGAGTCGAACCGGCAACCTTTAGGTGTACAGAATGACACTCCAGCCAACTCAGCCACACGGCCAGGGCTATAATAAGTTTTGATATATGTGCTAAGTCTTCAAACTACTATAATACATCAGGAACTCAATATTTATGCTAAATAAATGCATACATAAATAAATAAATAACAATCACACTTGTGTTGCAATGTTATTACTTTTACATGATGAACTCATTTTATAGTGATTGTCTTTCTAGCTAATAAAATTTTATTGTATAAAAACTTAGCTCTACTGTTACTGGGATAGCTACCTCTTTGGTTTGACTTCACCAATTTCATAAACTCTTAATACAATAAATAAAATGTTGGATTTCATTGTAGTTAGATAGTGTAGTCTCTGAATTAACTAAATTATGTAAATACTTAGTGTCTAACTGTAATAATGATTTGGTCCAAGTATGCTCCATAATCAAAGTAATCCATCAAGGATTTATTTGCTTTGTGCGCATTCATTCACAAGGCATATATACAAGCTACACATTGATGTTTAAGGATAAAAGAGAGTAATAGTGTGAGGAAGTTTAGGTAAAAGTGAGAGGAAAAGAGGTTAATGTGAGTTTTTGGAAGCCAAACCTATCTTTGAGTTGAAAGTAGTTGTTCTTTTGGTAATAAGAATTTGGTCAGCCTACTTATTACTTTATTTTTTAAAATGTCAAGGGCAGGGGGGAAAAAAGGACACATATGTAATACCCTTTGTAATACTTTAAGTAATAAAACAAAATAAATGTATTCAGGAGCCCAAGACTAAGATAAATTTAAAAAAATTTAAACACTAAATTATGACATACATTTAGGAATAAAATTTGGAAATAATCATTTTAATAATCTGGCTTAAAATTAAACTTATCAGGCAACCTGAATATTCACATGAGATTTGAAAAGGAAAATATTTCAGGGACTAAAGCCTACTATGGTAAATTTAGCGGTCATTGATCTTTTGAACTATCTTAAGCTGAAATTTTCCTAGAAAGTTCTGTGAACTATATAAGAAAATAAAAAGAATAGCTTTTCCTATTTCATGTTATACTTTAGAACACATGATAAGCCAATTCACATTTTAGTTTTAAATTAGGCATTTTATCTTCAGATTCCAAATGAAAAGCTTCTTAAATTTCATATTTATAAGTAAATTTTTTCATTTCCCTCAAATATCAAATTTTAGAAGCATAGATATAAGCTGAATTAGTCAAGTTTTATCTAATTCAACAAGTATATTCTAAGGGCCTACAATGCACCAGACACTAGATACCAAAAGATGGATAAGATAGAGCCTGTGCCTTGAAGGACAGATGCATTAAAATATTCATATGCAAAAAAATAAGTAAAGAATAAATGGTGATAGAAGAGAAGGCCATGTGAAGACAAAGACAAAGGCAGAGATGGGAGTGATGTGGCGACAAGCCCAGGGATGCTGGAGTCACCAGGACCTGGAAGAGACAGGAAGTGTCCTTCCCTAGATCTTCAGAAGGCACACAGGCCTGCCTTCATTTCAGACTTTTGGTCCCCAGAGCTGTGAGAGAATAAATGTCTGTTGTTTTAAGCCATAAAAAAAAAGAATAAATGATCAATAGATTTCCTATAACTCAAAAACTATTGGAAAAGTTATCTAATGTAAGTAGCTGTTAAGCTACTACAGTATTTTCCTCTTCTGAAAAATTTATATTGAATGTAGCAGTGTTTCATTTCCTTTATAAATTAGTTACTGGGTACAATAACATTAATTATATATGGGCCTTGAAAAGTTTTTCTAAATTTTTATTTTAAACTATTTCCTATTTCAGTACCAATAAATAAGGTTTTATTGGAACAAAGCCATGCCCATTTGTTTGCACATTGTCTATGGCTGCTTTCCCACTTTGTCAGAGACCACGTTGCCTGTAACGTTGGAAATATTTACTTTCCAGCCCTTTCTAGAAAGTTTGCCAATCCCTGATCTACAGTATAGCAAAAGATTTTGGTTGAAAGAGTGAAGCTTTGTTGTGTTGCTCCATTTTCCAGAATTCATAGAGGTGTTTAAAATAAATAAAATGTGCAAAAAAAGAGCTTCCTAGATAGTTTCTCCAGTTGGTGCCTCTAGAACTGGGGTAGCTCATCCCAGCCAGCAGAGGCTGCATTTTCTTGTTGCTCACATAACTGGTACTGGGCTCCAAGGTCTGGCCCTTGAATCACCTCTAAACCCAGCTGCTGGCACCGCTAAGATTCTGCCTACCAAGCTTAATTTTCAAATACTGATCCTCCTGGTACCAGATGAAATTCTTGGATCCCTTTTTGAAGGTAAGAACTTCACTAGGCACTTGGGGGTAGGTATGAAGTTGGGTAAAAGGTGGGTGCACCTCTGTAGGCAGTGCTAAGAAAGAAAGCTCTGCATGTTTTAATAGACTCAACGTTTTAAAATGAAACAAGGATACATAATCTTTTCAAGCGTAATAAGAATCTTTTTTCAACACAAAAAAAACCTCACTGCAGAAAAACAAAACCTGAAGCTCCAGCAGGTTTTCAAACCTACTACTTGAATGTCTATGATCATAGAAATCAGTTTAAAATGTTTAAGTTATAGTGGGGGGAGCGGGGGGGGGGCTTCACATATCATTTGGTCAGTTTGGAGGGTCTTGAGTAGAATTTCTAAGTAGAATCTAACCAGTTCTGTCCATAAAATACAGTTGCTTGTTCCAGAACACGCTCCCAGGGGACTCCGTACCACGGCTAAGGCAAGCAAGTGGGCACCTTGACTTATTCCCTGGAGGCCACTCTGGACTTGACTGAATGGTGTGAGGGAAGTCTTCTGTCGCCTCAGACTTGGTGACATCCCTCACCTAAGACCAAGCTCTAGGTCACTTTTATATATTTTCAAATGGTCATGTTCCCTGCCTTTGAGCCATGGACATCCTTTCCTTTTTTATTTTAAAGAGAAACAGATTTTAAATATATTTTATTGATTTTTTTTACAGAGAGGAAGGGAGAGGGGTAGAGAGTTAGAAACATAGATGAGAGAGAAACATTGATCAGCTGCCTCCTGCACACTCCCTACTGGCGATGTGCCCGAAACCAAGGTACATGCCCTTGACCGGAATTGAACCTGGGACCCTTCAATCCACAGGCTGACGCTCTATCCACTGAGCCAAACCGGTTAGGGCAGAGGGTCTGCATAGGCCCCACCCGTTCCCAAAATCTTCTCCAACTGAATCTCCTCACTCACCAAGCTTCACTACCAGACACACCCAAGCCAGCAAATCTGCACACTGTCTCTGATTCTTCCCTCTCCTTTGTTTGCCTTACCTAAGTAATAACCAAATCTGTTAATTTTACCTCCTCTCTCTTTTACTCCCACCAACGCTCTTTCAGTTCATTTCTTTTGCAAAGCTGCCACAGCTCTGCACTTGCCATGTCACTCTCCTGCTTGAAATCCATGCCTTTTCACTTCCAATATGATAAAGCCCAGAGCTCACAAAGCCCCTATGATCTGGCCATTGCTCGAGTTTCAGACCAAATTACCTCCAAATCTCGCTCACGGCATCTTATGCTCCAGGCACGGGGAACTTCCCTGAAATCTTCCAAGGTGCCAGGATCACTCTTACTGCCAGTCCTATACACAAGTTGCTGCTTCTGTATTTAAATTTGTCCTAACCATCCCCACCCTTTGTCTGGATAGTCTTCTTTCCGTGTCAACACAAGAGTCACTCCTCCAGCAAGCCTTACTTAACCAGCCTCAGCCTGGATGAGATGCCCCTTGGGGTGTTTCCATAAGCCTTGAGACTCTGGGTTTCAGAGAAGGTGTTTCACGCAGGCAACACCAGTTTTTTCTGGAGCACCTCAACCTTCTCAATGCCTAACATGGAATACAAAAGGTGGTGAATAAATGAATTAGGGCATCCTCCATGCTGCCCTGAATCATGGCCTAGAAGGAAGTACTGCTCTGACTCAGCTCCTGGAAACAACCTCTGGGAGAAATCCCTCCTTGTACCAGAGTAAAGCCCAGTTTCAGGGCTGAGAATCCTAACAATAAGGACTTAGCAGAAATCTTCAAACCATGATTTTAGCCCATGAGCAAGGAATTAGCAGGCAGGCTTTCCCCCTAACGCTAAGGCCTAGCCATAAAGGAACCCAAGAAAAATCTGATGGAATAAAATCTGTTTATGCTCCTCTCACTTGGACACCTTTTTATCGGAAGGATGCTGCAAGACCCTTGGAAGCCATCAATCTGCAATATCCATCAGCCTCTGGGGTTGTCATCATTACAAAGAAATGTGCATCAAACTTTCTATGCAGGAGTCTCGAGATGGTCTGAATGCTTCACTAAACAAGTCACAGGGGCTTTACAATTTGAAACAGTCATTGATGCTAAAAGACAGTAATAAGCACAGAGAACAGCTAACTTGCCAAACCTTGCGACCTGGATACAGATCTTCCAGACCTCTGTAAGAATGCATTCACTCTGCATCAAGCAAGCTAATTGAATTTTTACAGATTTTTTGCTAAAAGAAGCCTAAGCTCTTAGCTGACAGGAAGCTCCATAGTAAAGCCACTTTGTATGCTAATCTCACACTTACTACTTTAAGGTAAATTCTTAAGAGCTGATGACAAGCATCTGAAAGAGGAATGTTTTGTTCTGTGATAATGCACCTAATGTATTTAAAGGCAAGCTTCAGGCAGGATCCCCAAACAACCAGATCTCTCTCATAATCTGTTTTCCCCGTTTGATCTCCTGGCATTGCGGGGATTTGTGCCAGGGAAGTGACCTACACAGATGCGTCAGGAATCAGTGGAATCAAAATTACCAAAATTGCTGCTGAGTCAGAGGTGTTTTTAAATTTTGACAAACAACAGATAGCTGCATGCTAAATGGTTAACACCCTTCCGTGGTGGTTTTGCAATCCCATACTTACAGTGTAGCTCTATCACAGGGAAATTACAGGTTCGGGTGAAATGCCACTAACAATAATAATAAATTTTAGAGTGGTGCATTTAAGAACTTTTTAAACAAGTTTCAACATTTATGCATTGAACATTACCACACTAGTCTTATTTCCTCCCTTAAAACATAAATGAAAAACCATGGTTTCCCTAGTGTTGGCCCTGAGGAATACTTTGATTGTCACATCAAACATAAATTATTGATGAAGCAGTTAAGAAAAAGAGATTCCACGTCTCTCTTTAGCAAAGTATGAATTTTAAAGCTATGTACCATATGCTATTTGTTTTAACTATATAGAAATACTCCTAGAGAGTCAAGTAATAAATTGAACTAGCAGATAAAACCTATTGGAATGCACTTCAAAACCAAGGAGGTATTTTTTAAACTAATAAAATTAACTAAAAGAATATTAATTATATATACATATATTTTATATTTTAAAATGTGCAATAACAACATTAGTCATATAATGCAAAGGAAGTACTTTTAGAACTCTGAGTTAAAATCAAAATTGACACATATCCAAAATTGAAAAATCTGAACTGTATCATAACAAATCTAGACCAGCAAAAGGCAGATGGATGCAGAGAAATATTAAGGGACTGGTACAGGAAGCAACATTTGTCAGTGTTCAGGCAACACTGTCCAGGACAGAGGGACCCCTGACCCCAAAGTGGTCTCCTATTCCTACAGGAGACAAAGCCAAGCAAGTACATGAAAACCCAGGACTGTCTCATGGCATTTTCTCATTGACTGACTAAACGGACTCATGATATTCAGGCACCCTTGACAACTGTACATCTCACTATGAATTGATCATCTCATACTGGCCTTTTGTTTTATGCAACTATTTCTTTTAATTTGGATAGTCTAAACTTTGTCTGAAAGACAAACCTTTGCATTGACTGGGATAGGACTAGATCTTTGATTGGTCAACTGGTCTCCCTTGGCAAGATGTCTATGAATATCCCCAACAAACTTCAAAATATCTACGAGTGCCATAATTTTAGATTTCTGCATGCCTTGCAAACATGTAAATAAAATGTAAATATAAAATCGTGATGATTTTTTTTTTTACATAATGCCATAATTTATACAACCAAATTAGTGTGGTCCTCTTCAAATTTGTCATCTTTATGAGTATTTCATTATATATTTACTAGAGGCCCAGTGTACGAATTTGTGCACGGGTAGGGTCCCTCGGCCTGGCCGGCAATTGAGGCCTACTGGGGACTGGCTGGCTGGCGGGAGGGACCCCAGGAGGTTGGCTGACTGGCCTACTGAGGGAGTGGGGGCGGCCAGCATGGGGAAGGGACCGTGAGAAGCTGGCCAGCCGTGGTGAGAAGCCAAGGGAGGTTGGCTGTAGGAGCTAACTGACCACCAGAAGGCAGCTCCTGTGTTGAGCTGGAGGTCAGTGCGCATCATAGCAACTGGTCGACTGGTGGTTCCAGTCATTCGGTGGTTCAGTGGTAACAGTCGCTTAGGCTTTTATACAGAGAGATTGTAATTATGCTTCTATTGCTCAAAGCAGTTATATTTCTCTTCATTAGGAAATGTCTTTAAAGTCTGCAATAATAATATTGAATGTCAACTGTAATTGAAAAATAAAATTTAAAAATAAAATAAAATTTGTAATGTGGTTTTTGAATGATAACACCTAAACTTAAGTAGCACTTGGCTGTTAACAAAGCAAATTATGATGAAAAATCTTTATACTTTCAGAATGCATTTAATTTTGAGATAGGGTCAAAAGTCATTTTATAAGCAAGTCCAAGTGACCAGTCTTGGGTAAACTGACTTTTAATGAAAAGAAATTTGTGCCCAAACTGGTTTGGCTCAATGGATAGAACGTCGGCTTGCAGACTGAAGGGGTCCAGGTTCGATTCCGGTCAAGGGCATGTACCTGGGTTGCGGGCACATCCTCAATGGGAGATGTGCAGGAGGCAGCTGATCGATGTTTCTCTCTCATCGATGTTTCTAGCTCTCTATCTCTCTCCCTTCCTCTCTGTAAAAAAACAATAAAATATATTTTTTTTAAAAAAGAAAAGAAATTTGCATACTGTTTTTAAAGGTAATTCCATAACAAAAATTTAAAAACACTTTGATCAAGGGCAGAATGTTTAGAATAAGAGTTTGGTTTCTATTGGTAGCTATTTTGGCCCACCACACCCATTCTGCTGTATAAATTCTAGCATATTTGTTTTAAAATCTCTCATTGCTTTGTGTCTAATAATTACAAAAGTATCTTAAGTTTTCTTAATATTAACCTGAGACAATATGCATTTCGTTACTGAATTCTACCTTAGATCCTAACATTGACTCTTTGGTCTTACTTGAGACTTATCTGAGGAGTTTATTGGAATCCCCTATATCCAATCATGTAAGAGATCGGTTGCATTGTATACTTGGATTTTGTGGGGCTCTAACAATTCCTTAGGTATACTGCTAACATTTATAAGCCGGTATGGACACCATGACCAAAATTCAAGCTGTATCATCTGACACATGGTCTGATACACAATCTCTCAACTGAACAGGATATGAGAAATTCAGAGCATGAGGGGAAAGACAGAGAACAAGCTGAATAAACATCTTAAAAGATATCAGAAAATGTAGTTTTGGAAAATTGTCCAAAATTGCTCTGTTGGTACACATTTGTAAATCAATTCCATTGGTATACGAATCTATGCCAACATATAATTTCTAGTTTAAAAACATCTTCATCCTTTATAAAAGTTTTAAGTTAATGTACTTGTTTTCCATGATATTCATAAGCTATTTTAATTTTTGCATGAAATTTTCTTTTAGATTGTTTATAAACATATTTATATACACACATATATGTATATATATTAGCATTATGATACTTGCGATGTCCCTCAAATTTGTACTTGATATGAAACCCATGCAAAATTAAGTACTTAATTTCCCCCCAAACTTTATTAGCTTTTCCAACAACAAACCGTAAACAATGAAAGATATTTAATATAACCTATAACCCAGACCATAACAGCTTTACACTTTTATGACACTGAAACTGAAGGGACCATATTCAGACAGTTAAATTCTAAGTCGTTTAACAACATACGATATAAACACATGACTTTGTCCGTATTTATCTGATAGGCCATGTCAGAGGAGATTTTACCTAATTTAAACTCTCATCCAGGCCCATTCATTGCATATACAGCCTGATAGTCACAAAATTAAATTCAACAAAGATGAATTGAATATATTATATAAATAAGGTAAACAATATTGTAAAGAATATAAAAATATGGTAATTGATGATGATATAATAATGCTAACATTTGTGGGCTAACCACTTTACATGCACTTTTTCAACAAACTAACCCCTATTATGTAAGATCTACTAGCCTCCAAGTTTTAAAGATCAATTCACACAAACACAGAGATGTTAAGTGACTTGCCTCAGGTCACACAGCTACTCAGTGGAAGATCCAAGATTTGAATCAAAACAATCTGAATCAAAGCCTAATGCTCTTGACCACTAAACACACTGTCTAATCAATGCAGAAGTTTTTGACCCTTTCAGAAGTACAACCCAGAAATAAATTTATAATCACAGGCACTTAGGTGATAGTTTCTATAAATAGCAGGAACTTAACTTTTTAAAAATACACCTATTCTTATAACAACTTATTAAGAAATAGTTTTGAAACAGGAATGAGTATGCTCTTAACAAACTTAGTAGTCATTATAATACTCTTTTTTTTTTTTCAAACCAACCTGAGAGCCCTTTTAAACTATACTAACATTTATAAGCTGATGTGTTGGAGGGAAAAAACCTTTGGTAAATCAACAATAATCTCATTTAAATCAACAATGAGCTAATTTAAAATCCTTTAAGTGCTTAGAAGTAGCCATGAGGTATTTGTTCTTCTGAAAACTTTATTTTTAGACTGATTGGCATGTAGGTTCCTCAAAGTGCTCTACAAAAAAAGTCTACAATGTATGCCAATGAGCATTCTGATTTTATAAGCAGTAGGAACATAGATCAACAGATAATCCAGTTTTTTATAGACGGTGTAGCAAAAGGTGCTGAAATACATCAACCCACAATGAGTCAAGTCCTTCTCTCCCATTCACAGGGAGGAGCTTCTTTGGCCAATGCTCTCTCCTTAGCACTGAGTTCCAGGCTTATTGCACATGCAGAGAATAAAACATAGATGTGAAAGCTGAGTCCCTTCCTCCCGCAGGTACATATGGGTATATTTACATTTGGCTTTTCTGATACCTCAGTATGCTGATTCACTGGATAATTATGACTTAAGTAATATCCCATGAGAGTTGTACCTACTCATTCATTCATACAAGTATAACAGGAAAAGAAGACACAGTGTCCAAAGACATTTCAAATATGAAATGCTACATCTAAATTACACTTTGCCTAAGACTTGGAATTTAGACAATATTTTAAAAAATCTCATTAGATGAAGCATGCAAATTTTTATGGATCATCGCATACAAAGTAGTATAAGTACAACTTATTAGATATCATTTGGACGTAACTGCAGTATCTATTCCCATGGCTTCATATTTCCATGATAATTCTGACCCTTTTAAAATGTATAGCTTGTGGAATTGGCTTTTTTTTTTTAAAAAAAGGGGGGGGTGAGGAGGGACTTGTTTTCATTCTTTAAAGAAAGAATAATAGAATTGTGGGAAATATTGTTTAGACTTACTCAGTATTATAAAAATAAAAACTTAATTTAAGCACATAGTACTCACGTCACCCATCTCCCCTAAAAAAGTTCAAAATTCAGTCAACAAGTGTTTTCTGAGTACCTACCGCATGCAGGAATAGCTCTAATAGCATGTGAGCCAAGAAAGCATCTAAGTTCCTAAGGCACGAAGGGGAGAAAACACAAAGGACTAAACTTAAGCACCTTCACTAACAAGTTTATCATTCACAAACGTATTAGAAAAGCCCAAGAAAACAATTGCACAATAGCACGTTTGGGTCTTGCGAGCACGACTTTCCGCTGCTAGTTAAAACTTCAATGTTAAACTAAGGCTGTCCATCCAAACAATTGGCTTCAGTTTATTCTTTTATCACTTCTGAATGTATTCGATTTTATTCCACAAATGATTGCGCATCTTTCAAAAAAACAAAAAGCGATTCCTCTTTTCCCCCAAACCAGCCCAGACACGGGCCCTCCTCTGTCGTGGGCACGTGTGTTTCCAAAGCTCGGCTGGACACCCTCTCACCTGAAAAAAAGTTTGGAGATGACGCTGGCCTTTTCCAGAGGCGACCTCTGCATGGTCTCTGGGGACGCCGAGGTCCTTGCCAGGGCAGCTGGGCTCCAGCTCCTAATGCACAGCGCCCCACGCTTCGGGTTGCCTGCCTCTCGCCCCTTTTTCTCGGACCTGCTGTGATGTCATTTGCTTCCAACTCCCCCCACCCCTCACCCCACAAGCCTCCTCTTTCCTGGCGCTCCTTTCCCCGCCTCTACAGCCCAGGTTACAAG
>NW_006290460.1:973743-1000672 GCF_000327345.1 Myotis davidii
ACCCTCCCGGACCCTCCTCGCTCCGGCTTCCGCGGGACCTCGGCATGCGGCCGCCAACTTCCCCGCGCATTCATTCCCTTTGCTCCCGTTTTCTGAGATCCCAGCCGGGCTCGTTACCTTCGCAAGGTTCACCTTGAAGGGGGAACAGAAATATGTCTCTCCCGTATCAAAATGCAGCCCCAGAGAGCCGGAAGGTCCCCGCAGTGCCTGATGTGTTCCCCTTAGCGCTTCCTTTGAGTGTCAGGGAAGAAGGAAGCTTTGTCAGTTTCAGGCTTAGGTGAGTGAGTTCCATGTGTATCTTAGACCCCGTAGGTGACTGGTTATTAAGGGACAGGAGGGGAGACATCCTACACGAGGTAAGAGGAGTTGTCCCTTTGTCCATTACTCGCCCAGGATCTGTTCATTGTCCTACGTTTTCCAGACCGGGTTGCATTTTTTTTTGTTTATTTTTTTATTCTAGAGGGAGAGAGAGGGAAACGTGGATTTGTTCCCCACTTATTTATGCCTTCATTGGTTGTTTCTTGTATGTGCCATGATGGGGATCAACCCGCAATCTTGGCATATACGTCGATGCTCTAACCATCTGAGTTACCCATCAAGGTCCCCACTTGCGTTCTTATGAAAAGCTTTTGTGTGTATTAACCACTACATGACATGTGGACAGTCTGCAAACTAACCCGCCCTCCTATAGATTTCCTAGTCTCCGTCAGCAAAACATCTTGACTAATATGCTGAAAGGAATGCAAACAGTCTTTGAAGCAAAGGTAGCCTATTAACTCTGACCTGACTCAGAAAGGCCATCTTCAACTCTGCAAGGGCATCTAAGCTTTCTTTCCCAGATGTGGGCACCTTAGCTTCCCCCAGTCTTGCTGCTTAGATTGTGTGCCCCTCTGTGGTTTTTAAAGAGCCAAGCCTTTAATTCCTGAATCCTATTGTGTAAAAGAGCACATTGATTTTAAATTGAAAAACTCAAATGAAATAAAAAGTTTGGTCTGATTACTTTATTGCCTCTACATCTAAGGCAAGAGTGTTTGCTTGTGAATTACCTTTTTGTTGATTTGTGGTCACCCGAATACAGTATAACTATGCATTTCATAATAATAGAAAGACAAGCCCATGTATATAAATGGAATGCATTCAGCAGGTTTTATAGCTCCCATTTGCATTTCAATGTCACCCTTTTTTATTTTAAATGGGTTTTTGTAAACATTTAAGGTTTGTAATCCTAAATTTTAATAGAAGAGAAAATAAGATCAAAGAGATGAACCAAACTGCAGAAAGTCAGATACCAGGAAAGAACTTAAGTATTTCTAGATTCTAGATCATGATCCTTCCTTAAAATCTTGCATGTTTTCCTCTCCAGTCTGACATATAAATTGGCGCCCGGTTTTCATTATTGACTTTTCCCAGGTTTGTGATTGAACTTTACCACCCCAGTATATTGTTTGCTTTATAACTGCTAGTGTAACCCATCAAATATAATTCATTTTGAAATATATTGGTAATCAGTTCCTCTTTGTTACCACAAAGCAATAAAGGGATTAAGCATTAATTCCAAATAAAAGATCATAGAAGCTGACCACAGGATAATGGTTCCAAGAGACCCCCCAATATTTGTCAATCACCTCCTTCCTCTGGAAAGAATAAAAGAAATAGTGTGCATTTTTTTGAGTCCTACTAGTTTCTAAGTATCATCTCATGTAGGCCTTACAATAACTATGTGAAGAGGTGTTATTCTCCCCAATTTCCAGTTGAAGAAACAGACAAGATGGTTAACTAAATGCTTATAATGGTAGAGCTAAGATTCAAATTAAGGTCTAATTCCAAACCATCACTTCTATCAATGTGCAGTATTATTTCTAATCAAACCATTCCTTGTGTACTTATAGGCTATTATTTACATGCTAACTCAGTCTTTCTCCTCACATTAGTTTAAGGAAATTATATCTGATAGATCCGTTCTAGAATGAGACAAGACAATAGAAACCTATAAACTAAGTAGCTACTGGATTTTTTAAAATAAATAACATTTAACTATAATATTCCATTTTCAATGCGTGTATACACATGCACATAGGAAACCTTAGATTTCTATCATAAAAGATTACATATCAAGTTTGTTCTTAGCATCGTAAGACTTAACCATTATTCAGAATGTTAACATTTTGAGTAGGTAGACATAAACAAATTAACTGAGACATGATATTCAAGATTTGTATCTAGGTACATACCACATGCAAGAATTATAGACTTATGCAAAATGTGCAAATATGGCTGAAGGGCATGGCTGAAATCCTGAATGTGGCTTTGAGATGTCAGGAACATGAAAGAGATCAATGGGCCAGATGAGAGTAGAAGGTAGTAAGAAACAGTGAAGCTCTTCTCTCCAAGCTGCTGATAATATTTTATTATAATATTATAATAGCTTATTTTTGTTGAGCACTTATCATATATGCCTGGTGCCATGCCAATACACAGCATGCTTTGCCTTTTTAATCCTTATAACACCTTTCGTGGGTCAGGTATCTTCTTCACTATCTATATATTACAGGTAAAGAAACTAAGGTACAAAAAGTTTAATAATTTTCCCTAACAAGTTGCGGAGTAATTGACAGAGAAAACTGAGATTTGGACCTAAGCAAATCTCAAATTGCCTGAGCATTTAACCACTATACATACTTCACTACAGAATTTCCTAATGTTTCAAGCAGAACTGACCTTAAATATAGAATACTAGAGACCCAGTACACGAAATACATGCACTGCGAGGGGGGTGGGGGGGTCTCCTCAGCCCAGCCTGCACCCTCTTGCAGTCTGGGACCCCTCGGGAGATGTCTGCCTGCAGACTTAGGCCCGATCCCTGGCAGGCAGAAGTCCCTGTCACAGTTCAGGATGCTTCTCACAGTCCGAGACTCCTCACTCCTTACTGCCCACCTGCTCAAGGCTCCTTGGTGCTGTCTTCAGAGATGGGAGAGACTCCCGCTACTGCCACTGCCCTTGCCAGCCGTGAGTCCAGCTTGGCTGAGCGGCCTCCCAGTGTGGGAGTGCATTGACCACCAGGGGGCAGCTCCTGCATTGAGCATCTACCCCTTGGTGGTCAGGGCGCCTCATAGCAAACGGTCACTCTGCGGTCATTCTGCTGTTTGGTCGATTTGCATATTAGGGTTTTATTATATAGGATTAGGTGCCCATTTGTATGGCATTTTAAATTGTGATAAAATACACATAACATAAATTTTACCATCTTAAATTAGTTTTAGGTAAAAGTCACCCCCATAGGAAAGAACAAATCATCAAAAAAGAGAAGTATGCCTGGCCAGGTGGCTCAGATGCTTGGAGCATCATCCCATGCACCAAAAGGCTGCAAATTCAATTCCCAGTCAGGGCACCTAGGTTGTGGGTTTGATACAGTCAGGGTCCTATGGGAGGCAACCAATCGATGTTTCTCGCTCTCAAAAATCAATAAAAGGACATATCCTCGGGTGAGGATTTAAAAAAAGAAAGCGAGTGCACCCTGGCCCGTGTTGTTCAGTGGTTAGAGTTTCTGCCCACTCACAGAAGAGTTGTAGGCAGATCCTGGGCCCCAGCCTCAGTCTGGCCAAGTGTAGGAGGCAACCAATTGATGAATCTCTCTCATCTCTCTCTCTCTCTCTCTCTCTCTCTCTCTCTCTTCCTCTCTCTCTCCCCCCTCCCTTCCCTCCCTTCCAATCTCTCTAAAAAAATCAATGGAACAAATATCCTCCAGTAAGGATTAACAAACAAAAAAATAGAGAGAGAGAGAAGTGCAAACTTTTGTCAGCTTCACATCAATAGGCTGGTTCTGCTTATAAATCTACCTAAGCTAGAAGGGTAACAGCAGCCACTGATGGCCAGAGATGCACATATACATTATAATCTTACAGAGATGTTTCAGACCACAGGGAGGTGTCCTGATACAGGATTAGGCCAGGTTATTGTTTACTTTTACTTCTTCCAGCATTATGTTTGGGCTGACAATTCTGTTTATAAACACGCATGCACACATACTTCTGTTTATATACATACATAACCCTTCTTCCTCAATCTCCTTGGAAACAGGAATGATGTGCTCTGTTTTCCTTACACTTTTCTGTTTTTTAGTAACACAGTTTATACAATCAAACAGTTATCTCCTGCAGTCACTGCCCTAACAGGTAAAATGCCACCCTAAAGGAGAAATCTGAAGATGTTCAGGAGATGAATTGTTATTACCATTAATCTTTTAGCAAGCTCAGTGTTATGGCAGGTATACAGAATCAAGCAGGACCTCTGACCCTCAAAACTCAGAATCTACAAATGGCCATCAAAATTCTCTAAAGATGGTATCATAGTAGAAAAAGCTTGGGCTTTAAGGCAAGAAAGAGCTGGGTTTTCAATCCTGGCATCACCACTGACTTAGTTATGTGGTCTTGGCTAAGTTAATTTTTCTGTGTCTCAGTTCCCTTGTCTAAAAATACAGTTAATGATAACCACTTCATGCACAGTACAGTAAATAAAGAAAAGACATTGTATGTATTATAATCATCAAACTTGCTAAGAGACTAGCATCTAATTATTCCAACTCCGAAAAAGAAAGTATAATTATGTAAAGTAATAAAAATGCTAATTATTACTATAATGGCAATCAGATTACAATATAGGAATGTATCTAATTAACATGTTGTACACCTTAAATTTACAGTGTTACATGTAAAATATATTTTAATAAAATAATAATACTCACCTCATAGGTTGTTGAATGCATTGTCAGGTTCGTTCTACCTCAGTACTATTGACAATTGGGGCTGGATAATTCTTTGATGTGGGGATCTGTCCTGTGCATTGTAAGATAGTTAGAATCTCTAGCTTCTACATATTGGATGCCAGTAGAACTAACCCCACCCCACCCCAGATAGTGACAACCAAAACTGGGTTTCCAGAGATTTCCAAACATCTTCTGGTGGCAAAATTGCCCCTGGTTGAGAATCATGGGTAAAATTAATTAAGTGTAATGCATAGAACAGACATAAGGGCTTAAAACCTAATGAGTACTCAATAAATTTTAGAAGTTATGTATTATTGGTAAATAAATCATAAATCAGTGTGATATAGCAAAATGGAAGGCTATCAGAATTCTCAGGAACATTAAATGCTCTCATTTCCTCTGAAATTATTTGTTTGTATTTGGACTAGATGAAAAGGGGGAAATCCAGGTACTAATTATAACATAATTTTGATTTAGGGGCAGAACTAGATTTTTAAATGGTGAAAACATCCTGACTCCTTTGACGTTTAAATGGCATTTGAAAGGTCTGTTTTTTGGTTTGGAAATCTTAAAGATTCTCCATTTATACACAATTGATGCTTATTAATGCTACTAATAAACTGGATAGAGCCAGAATTTGAATGAACCCAATGGTTTGGCTCTAAAGCTGAACACTTAATCATAATACTCTTTGTGTAACTGAACCATATAGAATTGTATTGTTTATAAACTAATCTTTTACAGTTTGTACACTTGCTTCTCTGTTTAGGTGAAAATGGACTTACCACAAAAGAAATTTTTTCTCTTCTTTTTACTCATTTCTTCAAAACTCACTGAATGGACTCTTCATTACAGGAATGTAAAATAGATGGGGAGAGAAGGAGAGAACCAGACCTTTTCTCCTCCTGCCCCCCCTCCTCCTAGAACTAGACCTTTTCTCTTCCTCCTCCTCCTCCTCCTCCTCCTTTTTTTTTCTAGATTCAAGATAGTTAGAATCTGATGAACTTAGGAAGCCCTAATTAAAATTCTCAAATATGGACACAAATGGCCCCCAAGGAGAATGTGACACAATATGCGAAGAAAGCTTTAATGCAAATAATACCATTGTAATTAGCTAGTTATTAATAACTAGAGGCCCGGTGCATGAATTCATGCACAGATAGGGTCTGGCCAGCCCGCCCCGATTGGGGACAATCTAGGCCTGGCCAGCTGTGGGGAGGGGCCACAGGAGGTTGGCCACCAGCTTGCCCCTGATTGGAGTGGGGCTGCCGATCGAGGCCGGGCCAGCTGGGGGGAGGGGCCACAGGAGGTTGGCCACCAGCTTGCCCCTGATTGGAGTGGGGCTGCCTATCAGGGCCTCAGTGCATGTCAAAGCAACTAGTCATTCTCAGCCTGCCCCTGATTGGAGTGGGGGTGCCTATCAGGGCCTCAGTGCATGTCAAAGCAACTAGTCATTCTGGTCATTCCAGCATTCTGGAAGCTTGGCTTTTATATATACAGATAGGGAATGAGCAAAGGGGGAAAGCCAGATATTATAGGCATGTCATTTGAACAGCTTCACCAAGAAGCTGCAATTTCACACTCCCTAGGGGGACCGGCCTATTTGCTACAGAACACTTGGAGAAGGAATGCAACAAAGAAAAGACAGACGCATGCCCAGTAAAGTTGGAGTGACATAGGGAAGGTACTTGCCTGTTAATCACACCTGGTGATAGAAATGGTGGCCAAAATGGGGGTGACCACTGCACATGCACAAAAATTTGGGAATACATAATCCCCTAAGCAAAAGCATTCTCTTTCTTGCTGCTCTTGGCGCACTTGGCTCATCGCTCTTCTGACTCTTCACCACTCTCTTGCATTTGCCTTATGGCCCATGGCTATGTGGACCTCACACACAATGGACATGGACTGCAGTGGGAAACACAAGCTAAACTGGCCTGATGCAGAACTGGACCCGGCTCCAACATGGAAAGGAAACTCTGGACACTGGCTCTGATTTTAGTTCTACTGAAGCCCAGCTATGCTTCTTCTATGACTGGACTAAGGGAAATGGGACTTTGGAAACTCAGGGGTTTAATTCCCTGGATATAAAGTTTTCTACCATCTCATTCTCCTGTGGTGGCTCTGGAAATTCTTATTCCAGTGGTACCCAAAGAACCCCACTTCCACAAGCAAATGGGAGACGAGATGAGCCTCTCCTATCCTGTCACACCAATGCCTACTGCTTGGTGGGAGATGAGTCACTTTGCAGCTAAAACTGGAAGCTTGCTTTTACCTACCCATCATGGATGCTGGGCAGGCTTTGGAAACTACTGGAAAGGCTTTGGAAGTCCAACTGTAATGTACTACTGGCTGAGGCTAAGACTCGGGGAATGAGCTTCATCTTCCTCTGGGAACTCCTATGACTGATGCAGAGTTACGTTCCAACAGGGCAATAATCGCAGTGGTGGGCCAGGATGCATCAGTGACATCATGTTGTGGTGACAGAGACTCCTGCGGCAGAAAATGGGTTGGGACATGTGGCAAGCAGACAGGTCAAATGCTCCATACTCTCCATCTCTCTGGTGTGTCAAAGACCCCTTTGGGCAATGAAAACCCTGGGATTCTTGGAGAGTTCAGAGGTGAAGGAAGAACTTAAGAAAAAATTTTCTGGACTTCTTGCTAACTTTAACATTTAAAAGTTAAAAAGAGATGTGACCTTATTTGTATCCCAAGAAGTAAGTGAAAGGAGACAATACAGGTTGCAAACATATGTATGTTTACATAAGCATTGAAAAACACCTAGAAGGAGATTTCATAATCATGCTATTCATTTCTAAACATTTTAAATAATCTTTTTTTCCCCCAAATCAAAACAAACCAAAAAATGCATCCTGTGAAGTAAAGTGACGTTGACTGTATTCCACAAATGCTTTAGGAAAGCCTGTAGTGTTCTAAGGGGAAAAGTAAACAAGACAGAATTCTGCTACAACTTTAAAGGGGCTTCTTAGATCTAGATTGTTACTAAAACTGGCAAATCGCAGCCCAAAGGAAATTACCAGCATCTATGTCTCATTTATTCTGGATTCTCAGCGGCCCTGCAAAATCCACAGTCACTACCTCAGTCTTATTTAGCTCCTTTTTTTTTTTTCACCCTACCTCAAGCCTGCATTCCTAGTTTCATGACTGAAAACAAAACCTTCTCAGGAGATAATTATAAATAGTCACAAAAATGCCCTGCTGGAAGTAGAAGAAAAATACTTCCAGCAGGAAACTTTAATCATCTGACCTATCACCAGCTCCTCTAGCACTAGTTCTTTAGAAGTTAATGCCCTTATAAACCCTGTGTGTTTTATGTATCTCATATAAGTGCCACAGCTAGTACACTGCATTTTGTTTTGGTGTATTAAAGGCATTCATTCTTTTTGTTGTCGTTGTTAATCCTTACTTGAGGATATTTTTCCAATGATTTTTAGATAGTGTAGAAAGGAGAGGGAAAGACAGAGAGGTTTGTGTAAGAACACATCAATGTGAGAGAGACACATCGATTGGTTGCCTCCTGCACACACGCCAACCAGGGCCGGGGAAACTGCAACCAAGGTACATGCCCTTGACCAGAATAGAACCCGGAACCCTTCAGTCTGTGGGTCCACGCTCTATCCACTGAGCCAAACCGGCTAGGGCAAAAGCATTCATTTTTAAAATGTAAAATAAAACACAATTTTTCAAATTCTTTTTTGGCAATTTTTTTCTTAAAAAAAAATTAGAAACCTCCAAAATGGAAGTATCTCAATCTTCTAGTCCTCTATTTCTCCAGGGGACCTCACCAACTCCCCACTAACCTTAGAGGCCAGGCCTAGGCATGTGAGGACCAGGAGCAGATTGTCCCAGCCCTCCACCCCAGCCAAAGCCCTCCCCAAAGCAGAGCAGGAGCTCTCTACTCTTCACGCCCCTCAGGGCCAACTGGGTACTCTGGTACTGGTCTTGTTTCTTGACAGATTACCTGCATGCCCTCAACAGAAACCATGAGCCTTTTTGCACAAGCCTAGTGCTTGACGCTGGTGGGAACCCAGCAACAGACAGTTCCCTGGAGAAGAGCCAGGCAGAGTGGAACACCCAGTCCCATGCTTCAGGCTCATTCGCCAAGTTCAGAGCCTGCCACCAGCTGTGATAGCACTGCTGTGTTTTTCAAGTCTCAATATGGTCATGATTCTAATTGTCTTTAGGAATTCTTTTTGTTAATAACTATCAAATAATAAAGCTAGTGACTCCTGAAAATTATTTGTCTGGTCCAAAACAGAATATGTTCTTATATTTTGCTTGCTTTAAGGAAGTGAAGATTTTTTTAATGGTGCAAAATAAATTTAGATTTAAATATCTGAGGGGAAAAAATGTAGACCTCTATTCAATCACCTGAATATGTTCCTACACATTCGAGGCTTATAATAATCTGAATAATTCAAGGAAAAAATATTTGGCTGTGTAGGAAAACAGACTTAGATCACTTCATTTTAAAATTTATTGTCTATTAGATAGCATGGCATAGGGAATTAGAGTTCCTCTACTGGGAACTGAGGTTTCCTCATTAGTAAAATGAAGGAGATAAGAATTTTCTATTACATAGGGTTATTGTGAGAATTAAATGAGTTGATATAAGTAAAAAAATTAACAAATTATTTGACGTAGGATAAATGTTCAATAAATGGTGTGGGCACGTGGGTGTGCATGCTTCAAATTTCACAACCTCATATTAGTGGTTCACTGAATGCTGAACTGGTTCTTCCAAGATGTTTTTTTACAATAAGGAATGAAATATGTATGGAATAATTTTTTATTATTTTTTAAATGCACATCTTCTCGACCACTTTTATTTTTGTTCACTTCCTTCAAAAGTAAGGGAAAGCAAAACTCAACAATAAGAGAACAAACAACAAATTTCTTTAAAAAGCCAAACGTATGAATAAAGCTAATGACTCCTAAAAATTATTTTTCTGGTTCAAAACAGAATAGGAAAAACAGCCTATTTGATTCTGATATTATATTTTGCTTGCTTTAAGAAAGTGAAGATACACTACAGAAGATATACAGATGGCAAATAAGCATATGAAAAGATGCTCATCATGACTAGTCATTAGGGAATTACAAATGAAAACAACAATGAAATACCACTGCTCACTCTTTAGAATGACTAAAATCTAAAACTCTGATAATACCAATCACTACTGAGGATTGCTGGTTAGACAGGCAAAATAGTACAGTCACTTTGGAATACACTAACAGTTTCTCACAAGCTAAATATAGTCTTACTGTACAATCTAATAATCATACTTCTAGGTATTTACCCAACTGATTTGAAAACATATCCACACAAAAATCTGCATGCAAATGTTTATAGTAGTTTTATTCATAATTGCCTAAACCTGCAAGTAAATAAGATATACTTCAATAAGTGAATGACTAAGCAAACTGTGGTACATCTATATGATGGAATACCATTCAGCAATAAAAAGAAATGAAGTATCAAGTCACAAAAGATGTGGATAAATCTTAAATGCCCATTGCTAGTGAAAGATGCCAATATGAAAAATATATATACTGTAAGATTTCAATTATATGTAACTATACAGAGATGATAAACAGATCAGTAGTTGCCAGGAGTTTGGGACAAGGAGAAGGGTGAAATAGGTGAAGCACAAGGAATATTTTTAGGTTAGTGAAACTATTCAATATGATACATGACACTATGCATTTGTCAAAACCCATAGAACTCTACAGCACAAAGAATGAACCTTAACATATGTGAATTTTTAAGAAAGATCATGGATGGTGGAGGGGACTCCAAGATGGAATGCAGAATGTGACAAGAGAATCTAACAGTATTATAATGTCTGAAACTATGTCACTGAAAGGAGTGAGTGTGGGTGTGGGTTGCGGAAGGTTCTGTACCAAGTAACTTAGGGAATGAGTAGAGTCTGTAAAACTAAAGATATAAGCACTCCTCTCATTGATAAAGTTGTACCCCATAGGGGTACAGATTAATAATTCTGTGACCACTATATATGTATGACTAGAAAAATTAAAGATTATGGATGGTGGAAATCAGGAGACAAATTTCTCACTGTTGGGTTGGGAAGTTACAGATAAGCAAGGAGAAGAGGTTAGAATGATCTATGTGGTCGATTTAGATTAGAGACACCATATGAGCTCATGTTTAGCTTAACAAAGGTATAGGTAGTTTCATATAGAAGTATTTATAGACATGTGTATATATGTTATTGTCCATACATATATATTCTTGCTCTGTCAGCTGAGAGGGCCTAAAAGCAATGACATCTTAATAGCAACCAACACACCCTAGAACTAAGATCTTGGTTTCTAACACCAACCTGTGTAATAAAAGGCCACTATGCAAATCGACCAAACAGCGGAATGACTGGTTGCAATGATGCACACTGACCACCAGGGGGCAGACACAACGCAGAAGCTTCCCCCTGCTGGTCAGTGCGCTCTCACAGGGGGAGTGCTGCTCAGCTGGAAGCTGGGCTCATGGCCGGTGAGCGCAGTGGCAGTGGCAGGAGCCTCTCCCACCTCCGCGGCAGCGCTAGGGATGTCCGACTGCTGGCTTAGGCCTGCTCCCCATGGGCCTGTCAGTTGGACATTCCCCAAGGGCTCCCAGACTGTGAGAGGGCACAGGCTGGGCTAAGGGGAACCCCCTGCCCTGAGTGCACGAATTTCATGCGCCGGACCTCTAGTTCTTCAATAAAAGGAATCAGTGTTCCTTTTAGGACTGGGGCAGGAAATACAAAAAATATATAAGATGATCATGTAGTATTTTGTAGTGCCAGAAAGTAAGGAAGTGCTAAAATACATACATACATACATACATACATACATACATACCACCATGATGGAGTATTTCAAAGGAACACAAAAGTAAAATGAAAGAGCCCTACAATGGCCAAAGTTGGAATATTTTCAGCATAAAATATAACACAATTAAATTATAACCCAAGCATCAAATAAATATCCATCAGTCTATACTGACATAGAAAAACGACTGAATAAATTAATGGGAGGAGAGACAAATTTCCTGTACAGAAGAATTCCAAATAATTTGTGTAAATACTTCATTCTCAAAAAGGTAGAGCTCAACTCCTCACTTCTTAAGTGTGGGCTGTGCACAATGTCTTCCTTCTAGAGTACAGTACTGAGGGGAGAAAAGAGTACCTTCATACAGGAGGAAACTGACAAAACACTATCTCAGCCAGATGATCAAGATAAAAATCAAAAGTAATAGCTCATTTGTTAGTATTTACCTTTGATATTGTGTGATGAAAATGGCACTTTATCTCTGTAATCTTTCTCCCTAAAACCCATAACCCTAGTGTACCCCCCTCTTCAAAACAATCAGGTAAATCCCAGTTTTTAACAGGAATTCTACAAAATACCTGAACAGTACTCATCAAAAACGGTTGAGGTCATCAAAAATAAGTAAAATCTTAGAAGCTTATCACAGCCAAGAGAAGCCTAAACAGATAGGACTAAATATAATGTGCTATCTTAGGTAAAAATCTTGGAACTGAAAAAGATCATTAGGTAGAAATGGGGGGAATTTGAATAAAGTATGAACTTCAGTCAATAATAATGTATCAACATTGATTCATTAATTGTGACAAATGTCCCATACTAATGTAGGACATTAATAATAGGGGAAATTAAGTTTGGGGTATATAGGATGTCTCAGTAGTGTCTACAGAATTTTCCTGTAAATCTAAAATTATTTAAAAATAAAATTTTATCTTACTGATCTTTGGCACATTTTCCATGCAACAACAAATTACTAACAGTTTAAAACTTTAATGATCTGAAATATTTAATAATAATATCCATGCCCAATCAGATCCTTTTATCTTCTGTCTAGCATTTTCAAAATTATTACTCTTAGTAGTTATTTTTATCAATTAATTATTTCTCTTGCAAGGGTGACCATAGGATCTAGGGCTTAGGGCATGAACTTCATAAGTCTGGAAAACTGGCTTCAAATTGGGTGATTCTATGACCTTAAAAACTTTCTATCCCCTGTGGGAAATAAGTCATGTACAAAGCAATAGTCAATGAATATTTCTTTTTAATATATCAAACAAAGTAAAATTGCTAAATATGTTGATCTCAAGAAAACTCACAAGAAAAATAAAATCTTCATGTTCCTTTGCCACCTCAGGACCATTAAAATGGGCTGAAGCTTTTCAATAATCTGTAGCTGTTACTAACACAAGGCATTCATCAACCATGCTAATGTTTCAAGGTAATATTAAGTACCCACTATGAGAGTTGTATGACTTAAAAATGAAAATGAATTTGACCACAGAGTGGTGACAAATTTTTATTCCCATTTTATTATGTAAAAAACTTGAATTCTAGAAAAATATTAGATTAAAACAGATTTAACTTTAAGGTGGTGTTTATTTTCTCTAGAAATATATTTTACTTAAATAATTATAATCTATCTATGTGATTCCTTTTCCACTTCTCTACTCACTCTGTTCTCTCGTTCTTATATATTTAACAACACTGATTTTCAGCTTTAAATTTTATGTAAGATAGCTATGAACTAAAAAATAGCTCTCACATTTCACTAAGAAAAAAAAAATGTATTTTGGAAATAATTGAAGTTACCCAGCCATAGGTTTTTACATCTTTATTGGAAAATGTATAGTTAAACACGTTTTGAAAATACTTTTTGTGGACCAACTAATGTTTTAAGACATTGAAGCATAAAACATGCATTTTTTTCCCTCACTTGATTGTTCTTGTTTTGTTTTTCAATTTGAGTCACACCCACTGTGTATCCAGGATAAACAAAATGCAGGAAATTAATTAGTACTAAATTCCTAATATGCTAAGACTTTTATGTATTTTCCTCCATTTAATTATCTCAGTATCCTATGAGATTATTATTATTATGCCATTTTACTCTTTAAGAAAATAGGATTCAATAGAATCTTTAAATACTTACTTTAGCCTTACATCTAATACAGGTGATACTGGATTAGATCTGATTCCAAAACTATCCTTTCACTACATTGGTGTGGGGTAAAGTATCACTCAATAAACTGAAATCATTGAGAATAGAAAATTGTAGAATTAATTTTCTTTATATTTCTAACAAGAAATATTAAACTGAGAAAAAATGTTTTTACTGTTAATACCAGTGAAATAATTTGAACTGGAAAATTCAAATAGCTTCTTAAAGTCACACAGATTTTTGGCATTTAGCAAAGGAGACTGTGTGTAGTTGTTCCTTTGAATCCCAAGAGGTCCAGGCTACAGAGCAAAGGGTAAGAAAAGAGAAAATGAAAGAGAACTACCCTCTTCTTACCCTTCCTATATGCAGAAGACGCCCCCTTGTTGGGGCACCTTTGATCCAAAAATTCAGGCCAGAGTTCAAACCAATGTCCACGGGCGGAAAACGTAAAGGTTCAATTTGGGGTTTGAAGAGTAACAGAAATTTTCTTGTACCCAAATGGAATTCCCTGTGGCTATCTGTCAATAAGAGCACATACCCAGTTTTGTAACATTATACAGAAATACTTAAACTTGGAGTTTTTAAAAAATAAGAGAAATTTTAAATTCTTTTTAGGACCTTTGAAATGTTTGGGACTACATGGCATGTTTCACAACTACATAATTAAAACTTTTGTGCACAAGTAAATGTGTATGTTCATATGCCTGTTGGCTATACATATGCCTACTCAACTGGAAAGTGCTTGTCATTAGGTCTTTTTTCTCTTACTTGGAATTTTCTCTCTCTTTTTTTAATCTTTATTGTTGAGAGTATTACAGATGTCTCTCTTTTTCCCCCCCATTGCCCACATCCACCCAGTTCCCACCCCGCCCCAGGACTTCACCACCCTATTGTCTGTGTCCACAGGTAATGCATATATGCATACAAGATCTTTATTTATTCTGTTCCTGCCCCTGACCCCCTTCCCTCTGAGATTCGTGAGTCTGTTCCATTTCCATGCCTCTGATTCTATTTTATTCACCAGTTTATTCTGTTCATTAGATTTCTTATTCATTTAATTTTTAGATTCAATTATTTATAGACTAGAGGCCCAATGTACAGATTTGTGCACAGGTAGGGTCCCTCTGCCTGGCCTGCGGAGATCGGGCTGAAACTGGCTCTCCAACATCCCCCAAGGAGTCCCGGATTGGGAGAGGGTGGTTCTCAGGTGATGCACCCCAGAATCAGGCACCCTCTTCTCTGGTTCTGGGTGTGTCGCCTGAGAACCACAGTTGCCAAGTCACTGCAGCTCGGCAGCTCCTGTGTTGAGCATCTGCCCCCTAGTGGTCAGTGCGCGTCATAGCTACCAGTCAGACAGTCAAATGGTTCCTCAGTTGCTTAGGCTTTTATATATATAGATATGTATTTATTGCCTTTTTATTTTCTTCTTCCTCTCCTTAAAAAATACCCTTCAACATTTCATGGAATACTGGTTTGGTGGTGATGAAGAACTCCTTTAGTTTTTTCTTGTTTGTGATGCTCTTTATTTGATGCTCAATTCTAAATTATAGCTTTGCTGGGTAATCTTGCTATTTGTAGGTCCTTGCTATTCATCACTTTGAATATTTCTTGCCACTCCCTTCTGGCCTGCATAGTTTCTGCTGAGAAATCAGCTGACAGTCATATGAATGCTCCCTTGTAGGTAATCAACTGCTTTTCTCTTGCTGCTTTTAAAATTCTCTCTTTGTCTTTAGCCCTTGGCATTTTAATTATCATGTGTCTTGGTGTAGTCCTCTTTGGGTTCCTCTTGTTGGAACTCTGTGCTTCCTAAGAGTCTATTTCTTTTACCAGTTAGGGGAAGTTTTCTGTCATTATTTCTTCAGATAGGTTTTCAATATCTTGCTCTCTCTCATTTCCTTCTGGCACCCCATAATGTGACTGTTGGTATGCTTGAAGTTGTCCCAGAGGCTCCTTACACTAGCTTCATATTTTTGGATTCTTTTTTATTTTTGCTCTTCTGATTGGATGTGTTTTGCTTCCTTAGTCGTTTGCTTTCTTCCATATCTTTCATTTGTGACATGTTTCTTCATCTCTGCATTTGGCTGCTTCCCTCTGTTTGTTTATATGTATTAGGTAGAGCTTCTATGTCTCCTGGAATGGTAGAGTGGCCTTGTATAGTAGGTGTCCTATAGGGCCCAGTGGTTTAGCCTCCCCAGTCACCTGAGCTGAGCACTCTGGGTGTGCCTCTTTGTGGGCTGTGAGTGCAGTCTTGCAGTTGAGACTTGATTGCCATTGGTGTCACTGGGAAGAATTGACCTTCAGGCCAATTGGCTGTGAGGACCATCTGTGACTACAGTGGGAGACCTGCTGGGTAGGAAACACTACAGAGCATGACTTGCTTCAGTGGAACTTTGGTGCTCACTGAGTCTGCCCCTTAGGATGTGTAGAGTTGTAATCTAGTATGGTCTCATGCTGACCACCAGGTGCACTGGCTCTTGTGTCTCCAGGGAGGTGCAAAGTCAGCCATTGCCTGGGGCTACCTGGCAGGAGCTACAGAGAGATCTGCAGATTCCTCCTATTTGCATCGGGTTTGGAAGTGCCCAGGCAAGGCCAAGCTGTGAAACAAGGCTGATGCTAGCATTGGGTTTGAGGCCTTTTACTGATAGGTTTGGGGCTCCCTGACCCAGCTGAAGCTTGTCTGAGATATTTTAGCAAAATCTGAAGTCTGAGCAAGGACAGGCCATTAATATGCAAAAGCCAGTGCACACAGGTTTGGTAGGGCTATAAACTGGAAGGGGCAGGGTCTCAGGGAATCACCAGGATGGAGCAAACAGAAATGGCTGCCAGTCCACCCTGTGACTGGGGAGGTCCCAGCTCAGGAACAATATCCCCTGTGAGCACTTCCATTTGGAAGAAAGCCTCCCCCAAGTTCCTGCCCCAATGCCAGACATTCCAGCTCCTCCTCTATGTGTCTGGGTCCCCCAGAGCCTTGCCCTGGTTCTGGAGTTCAGAGGAAGTAGGACCTTGTAAGTTAAGTTTGTGTGCCAGCCTTTAAGAGGAACACCTCTGTGTCACTGAGCCCCAATCCCCACTGGTTTTTATAGACTGTAGTTATGGGGACTTCTCTCCCCAGCTATGGGATCCTGGGCTGAGGGTCTGGTGTAGGGCTGGGGCCCCTCCTGATTAAAATAATGGCACACATAGGTGCTGGTCCAGCCCCTTCTGTGCCTCTGCTCCTCCTACAGGTGTCAGTGTGTTTCTTCTTTACTTCTCTAGGACTTCCATTCAATCATCTTTCAGGTGATTCTGGATGATGGTTATTCTGTATTTTAGTTGAAATTTTGATGTGGTTGTGGGAGCACTTACCTATGCCACCATCTTCCAGACTTTTCTGTCATTAGATTTTTATGAGAACTATCTTTTCATATATTTTTATATGTGTAAAGTGTCCTCTTTACATTTGTCCTTAGATTTTGTACTGTCCATGTCTTTGTGTGTTTTTCAGTTTTCTTCTGTGGTTGATTTCAAGTTTCATATCATATGGTCAGAGAAGATGCCTGATATGATTTCAATCTTCTTAAATTTACTGAGATCTGTTTTGTGATCTAACATGTGGGCTATTCTAGAAAACATTCCATGTGGCCTTAAGAAGAACATATATTCTGTTGCCTTGGGGTGGAATGCTTTGTAGACATTAATTAAATCCACTTGATCTTAGTGTGTCATTTAAAACTGCCATGTCCTTATTGGTTTTCTATCTAGAAGATCTATCCATTGATGTGAATGCAGTGTCAAAATCCCCTACTATAATTGTATTACTATCAATCTCTCCCTTTATGTCCATCAAGATTTGCTTAACATATTTAGGTGCTCCTGTTGGGTGCAAAAATGCTTACAAGGTTTATATCCTCTTGTTGAATTGATGCCTTTATCATTATGTAGTGTCCTTCTTTGTCTCTTACTATATCCTTGGTTTTAAAGTCTATTTTAAAGTATTGCTACCCCAGCCTTTTTTTTTCTTTTCATTTGCATGAAATATCTATTTATTTTTATTCCATGTGTAACTTTCATTCTGAGATGGGTCTCTTGAAGGCAGCATATACACGGGTCTTAGGGACCTTTCAGTCCACAGGCCGACGCTTTATCCACTGAGCCAAACCGGTTTTGGCAAGGGTCTTATTTTCTTATCCATTCAGCTACTTAAGGTGTTTTGATTGGAGCATTTAAGCCATTCACATTTAAAGTGATTATTGGCAGGTATATATTTATTGCCATTTTATTTTCAAACTGTTCTTCTGTTCTTTTTCTTCTGCTGCTTCTTTTCTAAAATATAGTTTTATTGATTGTAGATAGAGGAAGGGAGAGAGGGAGACAGAAACATGGATCGTCTGTCTCTTGCATGTCCCCTACTGGGGATTGAGCCTGCAACCCAGGTGTGTTCCCTGACTGGGAAATGAACTAGTGACCTCTCTGTGCATACTATGATGCCCAGAGGATGATGCTCAGTTGGTACTGAGCCAAACTGTCTAGGGGATTCTTCCACTTCTTAAAGCAAGCCCTTTAACATCTCTTGTAAAGCTGGTTTAGTAGTAACAAATTCCTTTAGCATTTTCTTTTCTGGGAAGCTCTTTATTCATCCTTCAATTTTAAATGATAACCTTGCTAGGTAAAGTAGCCTTGTTTGTAGGTCCTGCTTTCATCACTTTGAATATTTCATCCCAATCCCTTCTGGCCTGAAATGTTTGTTGAGAAATCAGCTGTCTCATGGGAGCTCCCTTGTAGGTAACTGCCTTTCTCTTGAAACTTTTAAGATTCTCTTTAACTTTGGGCATTTTAATTATGATGTATCTCGGTGGGGGCCTCTTGGGTCCATCTTGTTTGGGGACTCTCTGTACATCCTGGACTTGTTTTTTCCTTCATCTGGTCAGGAAATTTTTCAGACATTATATCTTTAAATAGGTTCTTGGTCCCTTGCTCTCTATTCTCCTGCTGGTACCCCTATCATGTAGATGTGGTTACACTTCATGTTGTACCAAAGGTCCCTTAAACTATCCTCATTTTTTTAACTTTTTTTCTTTTTGCTGCTCTGATTGGGGTTTTATTTCTACTTTATCTCCCAAATCATTGATTCTATCCTCTGCTTCTTCATGCCTGCTGTTACTCCTTCCAGGGTATTCTTCATTTCAGACATGGCATTCATTTCTGACTGGTCCTTTTTTATGGTTGCTATATCTTTTTTCATGCTGTTGAGCATTCTTATAATTATTCTTAACTCTACATCAGGTAAATTGCTTACCTCTATTTCATTTAGCTCTTCTTCTGGAGAATTCTTATTCCTTCATTTGGGGCCTATTTCTTTGCCTCTCCACTTGACTGCCTGTTTGTGTTTGTTTCTATGTTTTAGGTAGACCTGCTATGGTTCCCAGTCTTGGTATGGGGGCCTTTTGTAGTAGCTTATCTGTGGTACCCAGTGGCACAGTCTCCCTGTTCACTAGAATTGGGTGCTTTAAGAATGTCCCTTGTGTACATTGTATGGACCCCTCCTATTGTAATTGAGTCTGTGTGTGGGATCGACCCTCAGGTTGGCTGACAATGATGCTCACCCACAACACAGCATGCAGGCTACTGAACAGGTGCTGCTCACGTGAAACGGAATTTGCCTCAGCAGGTTTCGGTGCCTACCAATATCTCCCTGTGGATATGCTGCTTATGACGCTTATTGGATCCTGCTCTGTTATTGTCTGAAGCTGGACAATAGGTGTACTGATTTTGGGCTTTGTTGGAGGAACGCTGGTGCAGGCCATTGTCAGACACCGTGACTGGCCCTGAGCAACCTGTTTGGAGCTATCAGCAATCCACAGTTAGTGGCTCTTTCCCCTGGTTCTGGGTGCATGTGGAAAGGACCAAGCTGTGCATCGGGTCTGCTTTTACTAGCCCTGGGTCCAGGAGCAGGTCAGGCAAAGACTGAAAACACTCAGAGACACACCTCTGCTGGCAGGCTGTCTGTTAATCTCAGTCACTTAATGAGCCTCCAGCTGTAGTTCTCAGCAGGGCATAAGCTCCACAGAAGGGGTGAGAGGGATTCCAATGGGTAGGCTAATGCTGCATGGATAGGAAAGTTCTCCCTGAGAAAGATGGCTTCTGCAGTATGGGGGAATGGCTCAGCATAGGAATCCGGACAGCTGTTCTCTCAGCTCTCTCCCCAGAGCCACCAACCCTAGGCTCTCCTCATGCAGCTCAAGGCTACTCTGCCTTCCCTTTGCCGGGGCCTGATTTGGCTGCAAATGAAATTTTGTGCATTAGCCCTTTAAGAGGCCAATGCTTCTGTCTCTCCTTGTAGGACAGAAACCCGCTGCTTTTCACAGCCCGATGGTATGTGGGTACTTTCCCCAGTTCTGCTGCTCTGGGCTGGGAGCTTGATTTGTGGTTTAGACCCCAGACTCCTCAGGGGAACCCACCGCAGCTGACATATTCCTTTGGACATTCAGCTGCTGCCTGTGGGAGCCCAGCCAACCCTCTTGAGTCTCCACACTTCCCCCCAGTCTCGGTGTGGCCTCATCATTAAGTCCTTGGTTATAAGGCTTCTCTCCAGCTGGTCTTTAGTTGTGATTCAGGTTGATTTTTCTATATTTTAGATGTAATTCTAGCTTGGTCCTGGGAGAAGGTCAGTATAGCTTCCACCTAATCTGCCAGTATATTTCCCTCTGTCCTTAGGTTTTATAAAACTATCTTCACTCTTTTCCATAAACCTTACATTGATGACATTTGCATATTAATGCTTAGTTTTCCTAAATATAAGTTATATAAGGATTTATTTAAATGTTTTCATGTGCAACACTTAAAAATAAATTGTATGTTCACAAAATGCTTTTTTAACATTTGATATATTACAAAACTTATAAATAAAAAATGAGACTATGGAAGACATATGGGTACATTACATTACAACTTACTTCCAGTCTTAAAAACCTTTATTGCTATTATAGATTTTTAAATGTTTTCAATGTATAATAAAACATTGGGGGGCAGGGATGGACTATAAGGGTTCAATGAGAGAAAAAAAGAGATATATGTAATTTTTTCAACAATAAAAATTTAAAAAATAAGTGTAAATTAATATATTTGAAATCAATCAATATATTTGACAGTGTTATCTTTTTAAGTTTTCATATAATTATCTGTCTTTTAAAAATGATTCTTATGGAAGACATTTCAGAATGACCTGCATTTAGTATAATTTAATTAATTGTAATTTCACCATTCCTGTGTTTCCAATCCATCTCTACCACTTCTACTTGAACTATTGATATTTATAAGAATATATCAAATCCCTCAGATGTATGGGATTAGGAGAAAAGGTTGAGAGCTAATGTTTATATAACCACATTTTATTTCTTATTACTAAACGAATACGTCCCTCAGCCTGGACAGCAATCGAGGCCAATTGGAGCCATCTTGCCCAGTCCCGGTCAGGGCACACCAGCCAGGGGAAGCGACCGCGGGAGGTTGGCTGTGGGAGCGCACTGACCACCAGAGAGCAGCTCCTGTGTTGAGTGTCTGCCCCCTGGTGGTCAGTGTGCATCACAGCTACTGGCCAGTCATCAGGTTGTAACAGTCACTTAGGCTTTTGTTTATACAGATTATGATCCTTACTAATAAAAGGCTAAGTAGTCATCATGCCCTCACCCATGATCGCCTCACGCAGTCACAAGATGGCTGCTCGCACAGCAGAGCGGGCTTCCCATGGCACCAAACTTGTGCCGCAGGGGCAGAGCCCCAGTGGCTGCTCTTTGCGGCTTCCTGTGGCAAGCCCCGGAGGCAGGACATGCTCCAGCCTACCTCTTTGGAGCAATCCATTAAGGAGCCCTGGATGGGTGGGCGGGGCCTACCTCTTTGGGGCAATCAATCACAGGGCTCCAGCATTGTGAGAGGGTACAAGCCAGGCTGGGGGACCCCTTCCCCTGAGTGCATGAATTTCGTGCACTGGGCCTCTAGTTTAGTAATAAGAGTCCTCTTCATTTTTTCTTTTTCTTTTTAATATTAAATAATTTTCAAAAGAAATACCTCAATACATACATGTCAAAAAATAAACAACGGTAATTCTAATCATAAGTTTATGCTTCTAAGTGTGCCTGGTTTCTATGCCACTATATTAAAAAGAGAATCACATAAACAGCGTATGTATTTATGCCCCTCAGAGTGGTGATATCTCTAACTGGGAAAATTTAAATTATAATGTCTAATAGAGAATGATTTAGTATTGATATCAACTTTAACCCATATGGCAATGAATTCCAAATAATTTTGGAATCTTCATTATGTTTTGTTTCTAGCCTAGTTTCAAGAAATAAATCTTGCTAAGTGACATCAATGTTCATCCTCATTACTAAATCAGGAGTCAGAGTTGTGCACAATTCTCTGCTTTATGTATGTCTGAATACACATGACATTAGTCAGTCAGTAAGAATGAGCACTTTTTCTCCTCCCCAGTGTCTAGGTCTTTGATCTGACAAGTGTAAAATAAGTAAAAGTTAAACTATAGGCATTAAATTCAAAGTTAATATTAACTTTCAATCTTATTTCTGAAGAATACTCTGACAAAATAAAAAAGGAATTAATGCATTATATTTATATACTAGAGGCCCAGTGCACAAAATTTGTGTGCTGGGGGTGGGGGTGGAATCCCTCATCCGGGCCTGCACCCTCTCACAGTCTGGGGCTCCCTGTGGGCAGTTGGACATCCTTAGCTTTGCTGCAAAGGCAGGCTCCTGCCACTGCCACTGCCCCTGCACTTGCCAGCTGTGAGCTCGGCTTCTGACTGAGCTGCTCCCACTGTGGGAGCCCACTGACCACCAGAGGGCAGCTCCTGTGTTGAGCATTTGCCCCCTGGTGGTCACTGCATGTCACAGCATCATAGCTTGGTCTTTCTGCCATTAGGTCAATTTGCATATTAGCCTTTTATTAGATAGGATAGCACTTTTGGGCATATAATTAAATTTAACTTTAGTGACTATTTTATCAGGTGTCCACCATGTGTTAGGGCCCTTCACACAGAAAGTCAGAGGTCCTATGGCTCAGACCTCAGATGATGCACAGGCCCAGAGATACACTGATAAGACTACAAGAAGGCAGTCACTATACATTACCAGACCAGTTGCCAGACCACATCAATTGAAGTGTACTATGAGTTAAATGTTTTAGAAATCCTATGATTATCTTACGAACAGCACAATTACTTTGGGGATTATTGGGTGCATGTATGTGTTTTAATCACATCCATTCAGAACATGTGTACATCTAATGTGACATTTGAAATATACCATAATTTTGTAACCCTGGCATTTCTTCAGTTTTTAATATACTAAGGGCCTCAATAATGCAAATGACCTTGGCCCTTCTGAATATCTGACAGGCTCTGCCAGCTGCAAGACACTATCAACTCTCTGAGGATAAGACTCAGTCCCTGCTCTCAATGAGCCTATTGTCAGCAGAAAAAATAAATACAAAATTACCTATTACAGATGATAGAATAAGATGAAGGCCTTTCTAGAAATGCAAAGAACTATGAGATTCAATGGCACTGAAGATCATTTCCAGTTAAGAATTAGAATATCTTCAAGAGGCGGTGTCATTGAAGATGGATCTTAAAAGGAGCCATTGACAGTCAATGATGAATGGGACAGACAGGAGCAGAGAGGGGCATATTTAGGAAGAGCACCATTTGGCTGCCATGTGAAAACTAGTGGAGGAAGTGAACATACAAAATTAGATGGGGACCATGTAGTTCAGAAATCACAGATGGCAGAGTAAGGAGTCCCTCTCCCACGGTGTTGGCAAAAGAAAATGAGTATGGGGTTTTGAACAAGGAAGTAGCATCCTCACATGACATTTAAGAAAGGTAAAACTGGAATAAACACGCACAGAAGCCTAGAGGAGCAGGAGGAGATGGTATGGAAAATAAGTGAGGAGGTCGTCACATCCATCTTAAGACTGAAGCTTCATCACTCTTTGCTTAATCAGAAGAATTTCATTTTCCCTTCATCCTGAAGCTCCCTTTCTTGTATTCTCTGTTTCCCAAGCTATAAGCTTGTTTTCCTTTAGAAGGTGACCAGAAGTTCTCTTTTGTTCAGTGTAATGAAATACTTCTTATTAAGACCAGGGGCATTCCTCATCAAAAGTAAAACTTTTCTTCCTCATCCAGCTTGGTCCCTTTAAAAGAACTCTAGATCTTATCCTGTCATATGCACATAGCCAGGAAATTCAACACCAATTCACAATAACAGGAAGCATTTAGTCTAAGACGTGTAAGTGACAAACATTAGTGCTTCCAGTTGCTCACTAAAGTTAGTGTTAAGAGTCAATCAAGTCATGGTGTTTCCCTTGAATAAATGAAGAACAGAATGAGCACTTCTGAGAATGAGATTATGTTTTTGGTTTTTCCATTTGTTGAAGAATCAATTTTTTAAAAACTGTGCATGATTCCCAAGGCTATTTCAGTAAGAGGGTTAAACTTAAGAATATGACTTTGTAATAATAACTAACACAAAGCACTCACTATGTGCCAACCATGTTCTTAACACTATATATAAGTTTACTTGACGGTTTAACAAAAACAAAGAATTCCTCAGATGAGGTTCACAGTAAGAAGAGGACAGAAGGAATTCCCAGCACTTGGAATAAGCAATATGGAGAGTTATCTTTTCAGCAATAGAACCAATTCAGTTTCTCCCTGCTCGCGTACTTCCAGGACAATGGCATTATTCAAGTGGAGAGGGCAAAAATCCAAGCTTCTGTTTGACTATTCATTTAACAAAGGTTACATGCAAGCTGTCATGTGCTGTTGAATTACATAGTTTATCATACCATCTAATGTTTTGTAAGGTGTGATTATTTATTAAACATATTTAAAGTAGCGAGACAAAACACCTTAATATACTTACCAAAACTACATTTCAGCATTCCTGTGGGTATTGTAAGTAATGTTGCAATGAACATAGGGGTACATATATTCTTTCTAATTAATGTTTCAGGTTTCTTTGGATAATTCCCAGAAGAGGAATCACAGAGTCATAAGGCAGTTTCGTTTTTAATTTTTTGAGGTAACTCCATACCTTTCCACAGTGGCTGCACCAATCTGCATTCCCATCAACACTGCAAGAGGGCTCCCTTTTCTCCACATCCTCACAAAAACTGTTGTTTGTTGATTTATTGATGACAGCCATTCTGACAGGTGTGAGGTGATGTCTCATGGTCATTTTAATTTGCATTTCTCTGATGATAAGTGATGTTGAACATCTATACCAATAATAGAGGCATATGCAAATTTTCCAGGACACTGTCACAGTAACAGTAACGACCAGCAGGCTGCCTGTGGTGACAGGCTGGCAGGGGGGTTAGTGAGGGACTGACAGCAGGTTGAGTGGAGCGATCAGGCCGGCAGGGGGGCAGTGATGGGTGACCAGGCCAGCTGGGGGGGCAGGCAGTTAGGGGTGATCAGGCTGGCAGGAAGAGGTGGTTAAGGGTTATCAGGTAGGCAGGCAGGTGAGTAGTTAGGAGCCAGTGGTCCTGGATTGTGAGAGGGATGTCCGACTGGCAGTCAGACATCCCCTAAGGGGTTCCGTATTGGAGAGGGTGCAGGACGGGCTGAGGGGACCTCTCCCCCATGCACGAATTTCATTAACCGGGCATCTAGTCTTTTTATATTGTCTATTGGCCATCTGTATGTCCTCTTTGGAAAAGTGTCTATTCAGATCTTTTGTACATTTAATTTGTTATTTTGCTTTTTGGTGTTGAGTTTATAAGTTCTTTATAAATTTTGGATATTAACCCCTTATCAGATGTGTCATTGGCAAAAATGTTCTCCCATTCAGTTAGTTCTCTTTTCTTTTTTTTGGGGGGGTGGGTGCAGTGAACTTTATTGATGGTGCACGACAAAGCAGGGCTCCCTAGGCCCCTCCCCTTCTCCAGGGGGTCTGGGATGGAAACGGTGGTCAGGAGATTCTCAGTGTGTGGTCAGGAGATTCTCAGTGTGTCAGGGGTTCGATCTGGGGCAGGGACTCCCCAGCAGCGGAGGGCCTCTCTTCTTCTCGCTGGGGCTGGTGGTCCAGGGGACTCGTACTCCTTGGATGCCATGTGGGGTGCCAGTAGAAGCAGGGATGATGTGCTGGGCAGCCCCTCGGCCATCACGCCACAGCTTCCCAGAGGGGCCATCCACGGTCTTCTGGGTGGCGGTGATGGCGTGGACTGTGGTCATGAGTCCCTCCACGATGCCAAAGTTGTCGTGGATGACCTTAGCCAGGGGGGCCAAGCAGTTGGTGGTGCAGGAGGCACTGCTGACGATCTTGAGGGAGTTGTCATACTTGTCATGGTTCACACCCATCACAAACATGGGGGCGTCCGCAGAAGGGGCAGAGATGATGACCCTCTTGGCTCCGCCCTTCAAGTGAGCCCCAGCCTTCTCCATGGTAGTGAAGACACCGGTGGACTCCACAACATATTCGGCACCAGCATCACCCCATTTGATGTTGGCAGGATCTCGCTCCTGGAAGATGGAGATGGACTTCCCATTGATGACCACCTTCCTGTTCTCAGCCTTGACCGTGCCCTTGAACTTGCCGTGAGTAGAGTCATACTGGAACATGTAGACCATGTAGTTGAGGTCAATGAAGGGGTCATTGATGGCAACAATATCCACTTTGCCAGAGTTAAAAGCAGCCCTGGTGACCAGGCGCCCAGTGCGGCCAAATCCGTTCACTCCGACCTTCACCATCGTGTCTCAGGGTTGTGGCTGCTGGCCCAGTGAGGAGGAGAGGCTGTCTGACGCACAGGGGAGCAGAGAGCCTGGTTCTCTTTTCATTTTGCTAATAGTTTCCTTTGCTGTACAAAAACTCTCTAGTATGGTATAGTGGCATTTGTTTATTTTTTCTTTTGTTTCTCTTGCCCAAGAAGATATATCAGAAAAAAATATTGCTATGAGAAATGTCTGAGATTTTGTTATTTTGTTATTTTCTAGAACTTTAATCCATTTTGAGTTTATTCTTGTGTGCGGTGTACGTAGTCTAGTTTCATTTTTTTTTTTTATTTTTGCACTTATCTGTCCAATTTTCCCAACACTATTTATTGAATAGTCTATCTTCACCCCATTATATGTTTTTGCCTCCTTTGTCAAATATCAATTGCATTTA
>NW_006290460.1:1000702-1008321 GCF_000327345.1 Myotis davidii
TTATTTGTATATTGCTCAAGTTCTTTCTTCAGTGTCTCATAATTTTCTGGGTATAGGTCTTTTACATCTTTGGTTAATATTTGATATTTTTACATGCTAGGTATTTGATATTTTTTGAAGCAATTATGAGTGGGATTTTTTTTTAGTTTCCCTTTCTGATATCTCATTATTTGTGTATAAAAATACAATTGATTTATGAATATTTATTTTTCATTTATCAGTTCTAGTTGTTTTCTTATGTGGAATAATTAGAATTCTCTATACACAGTATCATGTAATCTGCAAACGTGACAGTTTAATTTTTTCTTTCCAATTTGGATACCTTTTAATTCTTTTTCTTTCCTGATTGCTTTGGCTAGGACTTCCATTACTACATTGAAGAAGAGTGGTGAGTTTCCATCAGTAGATGAGTAGATAAAAAAACTGTGGTACATTTACACAATGGAATACTATTCTGCTGTAAAAAGGGAAAAAATTATCCTTTGTGAAAGCAGGGATAAACCTGGAGAACATTATGTTAAATGAAATAAGCCAATCAGAGAAAGATAAGTACCAAATAATTTCACTTATATGTGAAATTTAAGGAACAAACTGAACTACCAAGCAAAATAGAGATAGGGTCATTGATAGAGAGCAGGTAGACAGATTGGGGCAGAGAATGGGGGTAGGGATGAGGAGGCGGAGGGATTGAGCAAAAAAAAAAAAAAAAAAAAAACGAGAGAGAGAGAGAGAGAGAGAGAGCGAGAACTCAAAGACATGGACAACAGTGTGGTGATTGTTGAGGTGGAGGGAGATGGGTGGAGATAATAGAGGGGATAAAAAGGTGATGGAAAAAATTAAATTAGAAGAAGAAAAAGCTAGGTTTCAAATCAATGATCCAAGCCTCAAGCTTAAGAAACAAGAAAAAGAATGAAATCTAAAGCAAACAGGGGAAGGAAACAAATTTAAGATCAGAAATCAATGATACTGATCCCTGGAAAAAAATGGTGGCCAAATAGGAGATTTGTCATGTACTTCATCCCAGGGCCAAACTTGAAATACAACTAAATTGGAGAACATTCACCTGGAATTACCAACTGTGGTCCAGCTGAGGGAGAGACATATCAAGGAAGTACAGAAAATACCTGGAGACCAGTAGGAAGGGTGAGGCTGAGAGAGGAGCTTACCCAGTTCCCAGGGTCGGCAGGCTGGCATGTCAAAAGAAGAAGGCATGCTGGGCTATGAGAAGGTCTGTTCCCTCAGAAGGTAGAGGCCTGGAATCCAGGCTGGGCGCCCCAGCCCAGAGCCAAGATCCTCAGCCCTTGAAACATCCAACTGTCAAAGGCTGCAGGGCTGCTGGCTGCAGCAGATTGGAGCTGAGACCATAGCCCAGGTAACATCCAGTCAGGACAGGGCTGCTGGCTGCAGCGGAGTCTGGAGCCTGTCAGAGAGAAAGAGCAGTTTCATTTCATTTTTTTTGTTTTGTTTTTTTAACCCACAGCAAAGGAGTTTTCATTTGCGGCTACTCATCCAAGGTTAGGGGTGGGAGGAGATTTGGATTCAAGATGCCTAAGGAGAGGCTGTGTTGGGAAGAATTGCGAGGAGACTTGGAAAAACAGTAGCCAAGAACATTTTCCCATAGGCCCCCAAACCAAAACAGCCATTTTTCCTGAGAGGAGTTAGCCACTCCCAGCAGCCAGAGGGCAGGTAAAGAGAAAAAAACCTGCCCCAGATGATACAGATGCCCCACCTTCAGGAGCCCTGTATGCCACACCCTGAATTTTGAGCTTTTCAGAGGAAACAAGCCCAGAGGCCAAACTTACCAGTTTGAACAGTCTCAGGAGCCCTCAGTACTGGAGTGGGGGAGGGGCCATCCACCACATTATCTGGGGAACAAAACCTGTAATTTTCCTGCATGGAAGAATTGATAAAAACTCCAGGTTTTCAGCTGACCCCGTTGGTCTTCATAGAAGGATCTCTGTCCAGTCAGGAGCAGAGTAATACTTTGGGCCACTCATAGAGGAATAGCTCTGGGACAGGGGAACACACCACCATATTTCCTGAAAGCTAAATAGCACTTCCCACACCTAAAGCCCCTTCAGAAACAAACTTTTGAGTGAATAAGATTGACAGTGGGCTAGCAGGCAAAGGTGGGCAAAGGCGGAGACTGGGGAACCAGGGAAAGTTTGCTGACCCAGCCCTGGGCTTCTCTTTACTTACACTACAGAAACAAATGGTGGATCGGTGGATCATTTGGTTGCTGAAAGCCAACGGACAGTCACTGACACCTCAGTGGTGAGCACCTAAGTACCTAAGAAGAAGTCCACAATTGGCAGACAAAACAGAAGAGTAGGATCTAAAGCGAACTCCCATGGGACACTAAACTCAGCTGAAACAAATGCCCCTTTGCCTTTTTTTAAAACTATTTTTCCTGTCTTTTTTCTTCTTTATGTTCCCCTTTTTAAGTGTATCTTCTTTATCTATCTACTTTTTTAATTTGTTATTATTCTAATCTGTTGTTTTGTTCATATATCTAATTTTCCTCTTCACTTTTCCTACCATTTTTTTGTTTCTTCATTTCACTATTCAATTTTTTCTCTCCTTTCTTTCTCCAGCTTTTTCATCTTTTTCTTTTTCTGATTCTGCATTCTCCTCTATTTCCCCTTTCAAATTATTTTATTGTCTTCATTTCCTCACTCACTCCTTTACTTTAAACTACTTATTCCCCCTATTCCTTTAATCTTTTTTAAAAATATATTTTATTGATTTTTTTTACAAAGAGGAAGGGAGAGGGATAGAGAGTTAGAAACATTGATGGGAGAGAAACATTGATCAGCTGCCTCCTTCACACTCCCTACTGGGGATGTGCCCACAACCAAGGTACATGCCCCTGACCAGAATTGAACTTGGGACCCTTCAGTCCATAGGCTGACGCTCTATCCATTGAGCCAAACCAGTTAGGGCTCCTTTCTTTATTCTTATTTTCTTTATTTCACTTTGCATCTACATATTCCTCCCCACTTTTTCTTATTGTTTTTTGTTTTGTTTGTTTTCTCCTATTTTTTCCTATATTTTTCTATTATTCTTAATCTCTTTCCTCTTTCTTAATTCTCTCTTCTCTGGTGGTTCTTCTGTTAGTGCTGTAGGAGTCTTCTGTACATTTTGGTTTTGTTTCTTCTGCTTCGTGTTTTGTTGTGTTGTATTTTGTTCTTTTCCATCAGCACTTCCAGAAAAGCTCAAATGATGTGGTCACAGGTGAGCCACATAGTCAACCAGCCTGAGAGGAGAGTCCATCCACAAATGGGACAATAACATTCAAGACCCAAGTACAACAAAAGAATCCAATTAACTCAAGTAAAGGGATTTCCCAGAGCACCCAGTTCAGAGATCTAAGAGAATGCACTCATTGGTCTTAAAACACTTACTACATAAGACCACCCCACAAAATCTGGGAGGCATAGCAGATCTAACACACAGAAACAAAAACAAAGGGACAGCAAAAATGGTGGAACAAAGAAAACAATCCTATAAATTAAAAGGTTAATATGCAAATTGACCGAACAGCAGAATGACTGGTTGCTATGATGCACACTGACCACCAAGGGGGAGATGCTCAACGCAGGAGCTGGGCTCAAGGTTGGTGAGAGCAGAAGCTGAGCTCATGGCTGGAGAATGAAGCAGTGGTGGTGAGAGCCTCTCCTGCCTCCGCGGCAGTGCTAAGAATGTCCAACTGATGGCTTTGGCCTGCTTCCCACAGGGAGCGGCCCTAAGCCATCAGTCAGACATCCCCTGAGGGCTCCTGGACTGTGAGACGGTGCAGGCCAGGCTGAGGGAACCCCTTCCAGGTGCAGGAATTTTGTGCACCAGGCCTCTAGTCTCCAAATAAAAGAAAATGAGGAATCACCAGGAAAGGAACTAAATGAAAAGGAGGTAAAGAATTTGTCAGGTAAAGAATTCAAAGTAATGGTAATGAGGCTGCTCAAACAATTCAGTGAGAGCTAAAAGCAACTTAATGAGTATGATATGGGTCTTACTGTGAGATATAGCAAAATGAAAAGATAGCTTGAAACAATAAATAAGAATCAACTGGAAATGAGTAATGACATAGTTGAAATAAAGAACACCCTGAAAGGATTCAACAATAGACTAGAAGAATCTAAGGACTAATCAGTGATTTAGAAAACAAGGTAGAAAAAAAAAAAATCCGCCAAACCGGTTTGGCTCAGTGCATAGAGCGTAGACCTGCGGACTACGAGGTGCCGGGTTCGATTCCGGTCGGGGGCATGTACGTTGGTTGCGGGCACATCCCCAGTGGGAGTGTGCGGGGGGCAGCTGATCGATGTTTCTCTCTCATCGATGTTTCTGGCTCTCTATCTCTCTCCCTTCCTCTCTGTAAAAAAATCAATAAAATCTATAAAAAAAAATCCATTCAGAGTAGCAGATGGAAAAAAATAAATAAAAAAGTAGGAGTACAGTCAAAGGGAGTTTTGAGAAACATGAAACTTAAAAACATTCTCATCATAGGAGTACCAGAAGGCGCAAAAATCTGAGAAAATAATAGAGAAGAACCTGTTAAAAGAGTAATGGCAGAAAATGTCCCTAACCTAATGAAGGAAAAAGTCACTAAAGTTCAGGAAACACAGAGTCCAAATCAAAATGAAACCACAAAGTCCCAACAGAGAGGAAGATATTAGTTAAAATGGCAAACATTATGACAAATAAAGAAACTTAAAGGCTCCAAGAGAGAGACACAAAGTTACCTGCAAGGGAATCACCATAAAACAGTCGGCTTATTTCTGAACAGAAACACATCATTCCAGAAGGGAATGGCATGAAGAATACAAGGTAATGAAAACCATGGGGCTGAACCCAAGACTATTCAGCAAGGCTCTCATTCAAAATTGAAGGTGAAGTAAAGCGTGTCAAAGACAAAAAAAAAAAAAAAAAAAAAAAAAAAAGGCTAAAAGAATTTATTACCACCAAACCAGCATTGCAACAAATGCTAAAGGGACTGGTGTAAGAAGAAGAAATTGAGAGAAAGAGAAGAACACAGGGATAAAGAATAAAAATGGCAACAAACAAGTACCTATCAATAATAACCTGAAATATAAGTGGATTAAATGCTCCAATCAAAAGACACGGTAGCTGAATGGACAAGAAAACATGATCCATATACATCATGTCTACAAGAGACCCACCTGAGAACAAAGGACTGACAAAGACTAAAAGTGAAGAGATGGAAAAAATTTTTCAGGAAAATGGAAGTTAAAAATAGCTGGGGGAACAATACTTAGTATCTGATAAAATAGACCTCAAAGTGAAGGCCATAAAAAGAGATAAGGAAGGCCACTTCATAATACTAAAGTGATTGATACAACAAAAGGCCATAACTCTAGTAAACATATATGCACCTAATACAGGAATATCCAAATATATAAAAAAGACTTCTGGAGGATATTAAGGAAGAGATAGACAGCAATATAATCATAGTAGGGACCTTTAATACCCCACTGACATCACTAGATAAATCTTCTAGATAAAAAATCAACAAGCAATCAGTGATCCTAAATGAAACACCAGGTCAGATGGAACTAATTCACATCTTCAAAACATTTCACCACAAAGCTTTGGAATATACATTCTTCTCAAGTGCACATGGGACATTTTCAAAGATAGAACACATGTTAGGAAACAAGCTAAGTCTTTACAAATTCAAGAAGATTGAAATCATATCAAGCATCTTCTTAGACCACAATGGCATGAAACTGGAAATCACCTACAAGAAAAATGCTCAAAAACAGTCAAACACATGCAAGCTAAATAGCATACTTTTAAGCAATGAATGGGTTAAAAAAGAGATCAAAGGAGAAATAAAAAACATCCTGGAAAAAATATGAAATTGAACATACAATAATCCAAAATCTGTGCGACACAGTGAAAGCAGACCTGAGAGGGAAGTTCATAGCACCACATCGTACTTCAAAAAACAAGAAAAACTGGTAATAAGATATCTAACACAACAACTTAAATAATTAGAAAGAAAACAAGAAGAAAAAACCAGAGTAAGTAGTAATGAAACCAGAGTAATGAAATAATCAAGATCAGAGCAGAAATAAATGACATAGAGACCAAAAAATAATACAAAAGATCAATAAAACCAAGAAGTGGTTCTTTGAAAAGATGAATAAGATTGATGAACCGCTAGCCAGACTCACCAGGGAACAAAGAGGACCCAAATAAACAAAATCAGAAACAAAAGAGGTGAAGTTATAAGTGACTCCACAGAGATACAAAGTATTATAAAAAAATAATATAAACAACTTCATCCCAACAAGTGGGACAAACCTGGATGAAATGGACATATTCCTAGAAAAATACAGTCTTCCAAAGCTCAATCAGGAAGAACAAGAAAACCTGAATAGGCCAATAACTAAAAGCCCTGATCTGTATTTTTTCACAGGGGTGTTTTATCAAATATTCAAAGAAGAACTAATATCTATCCTCCTCAAACTATTCCAAAAAAATCAAGGGAAAGGAAGACTTCCAAGCCCTTTGAAGCTAGCATTACCCTAACTCCAAAACCAGATAAAGACACTACAAAAAAAGATAACTAGAGACCAATATCTGTAATGAACATAGATGCTAAAATCCTTGAAAAAATTTTAGCAAATCAGATCCAGCAATACTTTAAAAAGATCATACACCATGACCAAGTTGGATTTATTCCAGGGATGTAAGGATGGTACAATATTCACAAATCAATAAATGTAATAGGGCAAATTAACAGATTGCAAGACAAAAATCACATGATCATATCAATTGCTGTAGAAAAAGCTTTCTACTACAATATCCAATACCCTTTTTTTAAAAATAAAAACTCTAAAGTGAGAATAGAGGGATCATGCCTTAACATAGTAAAAGCCATATATGACAAATGCAGGAAGCCACCGCTCACCAATATTGTCAGTGCACCAAGGAATGTGGAAGACCCATGGACTTTGGGTGTTATCAGGACTGAGCTAAGCACCTTGTCTGTTGAGATAGTGGTGGCTCGAGGCAATTCCCTAACCCGATAATCCTTTTACTGTTTACCGAACTTTACCTTTGATATGCCTGTATGCATTGCTAAAGGGCAAATGTGTATTCAAGTAAATAAATAGCAGACCAGGCCAGAAGTTGGGATGCCTCTTCAAGAAAGATGTCTCCATCTGGACCCCAATGCCTTCTAAATTCATATTTCTTGTATAGTATTTTTATTTGTACATCAGCCCTGCCTTCAGATCCTGAACCTCCTCATGAAGGTCACGGCAGACAAATATACAACTAACATCATAGTCAATGGGCAAAAGCTAAAACCATTTTCCCTAAGAACATGAACAAGACAGGGATGCCCTCTTTCACCACTCTTCTTCAACATAGTACTGGAAGTCCTAGCCATAGCAATCAGACTAGAAGAAGAAATAAAAGGCATCCAAATGGGAAAGGAGAAAGTAAAGATGTCATGACTCACAGATGACATGATAATACATAGAAAACCTTATAGACTCCAACAAAAATCTACTAGATTTAATAAATGAATTCAGAAACATCACAGGGTACAAAACTAACACCCCCAAATGCATGGCATTTTTATTTTATTT
>NW_006290460.1:1008381-1009748 GCF_000327345.1 Myotis davidii
CCCCCAACCCTCCCTAGGGTTCCCTCTGTAGTTTGACAGTCTGCTCAATGCTGCTCTGCCTCTGTATCCATTTTTGTTCATCAGTCTATAATGGTCCTTATTATCCATAAATGAGTGAGTGCATGTGGTATTTTTCTCAGCTTCCCAGGGGCAATCTTAGTCTCACAGGGGCCATCTCAGCTTCATAGGGGCCATTCCAGCCTCACAGGGGCTGCCTCAACCTCACAGGGGCCATTTCAACCTCACTGGGGCCATCTCACCAGGGCCGTCTCAACCCCACCGGTGCCGTCTCGACCTCACCAGGGCCGATTCAACCTCACCGAGGCTGTCTCAACCTCATCAGGGCCGTCCCAGCCTTACTGGAGACATCTCAGACTCACCAGGGTCGTCTCAACCTCAATGGGACTGTTGCAACCCCACCGGGGCTGTTGTAACCCTACGAGGGCTGTCTCAACCTCATCGGGGCCATCTCAGACTCACCAGGGCTGTCTCAGACTCACTGGGGCTGTCTCAATCTCACTGGGGCCAATTCAACCTCATTGGTGCCGTCTTAACCTCACTGGGGCTGATTCAACCTCACCGGGGCCATCTCAACCTCACTGAGGCCGTCTCAGCCTCACCGGGGCCGTCTCAGCCTCACATGGGCTGTCTCAACCTCACAGGGGCCGTCTCAACCTCACAGGGGTCGTTTCAGCCTCACCGGGGTTGTTTCGACCTCACCGGGGCCATTATGACCTCACTGGTGCTGTCTTGACCTCACTGGGGCTGTCTTGACCTAACTTGGGCCGATTTAACCTCACCGGGGCCATCTCAACCTCACTGAGGCCGTCTCAGCCTCACCAGGGCCGACTCAGCCTCACATGGGCTGTCTCAACCTCACAGGGGACATCTCAGCTTCACATGGGCTGTCTCAACCTCACATGGGCCATTTCAACCTCACCGGGCCCTTTTCAGCCTCACCGGGGTTGTTTCAGCCTCACCGAGGCCGTCTCGACCTCACTGGGGTCATCTTGACCTCACCAGTGCCATCTCGACTTCACCGGGGCTGTCTGGACTTCACCGGGGCCGATTCAACCTCACCAGGGCTGTCCCAGCCTCACCGGAGCTGTCTCAACCTTACTGGGGCAGTTGCAACCTCACTGGTGCCATCAAAACCTCACCAGGGCTAAACCGGTTTGGCTCAGACTGAAAGGTCCCAGGTTCGATTCCGGTCAAGGGCATGTACCTTGGTTGCGGGCATATCCCCAGTAGGAGGTGTGCAGGAGGCAGCTGGTCGATGTTTCTCTCTCATCGATGTTTCCAACTCTCTATCTCTCTCCTTTCCTCTCTGTAAAAAATCAATAAAATATATTTTAAAAAAAGAGTAT
>NW_006290460.1:1009808-1014152 GCF_000327345.1 Myotis davidii
GATGTTTCCATCTCTATCTCTCTCCTTTCCTCTCTGTAAAAAATCAATAAAATATATTTTAAAAAAAGAGTATGAAGCACCTTCAATTAAAAAAAAAAACAACCTCACCAGGGCCGTTGCAACCTCACCGGGGCCGTCTCGATATCCCCGGGGCCGTCTCAACCTCACCAAGGCTGTCTCAGCCTCACCAGGGCCGTCCCAGCCTCACTGGGGCCATCCCAGCCTCACCAGGGCCGTTTCAGCCTCACTGGGCTCATTTCAACCTCACCAGGACAAATTTCAACCCCACCGGGGCCGACTCAGCCCCAAGGGGGCCGCCTCGGCCTCACGGGGGCCATCTCAGAAAAACAAAGTTTGGCATTCAGTCCTTTGTTGGGCGAATCCTTGGTGGACAAAATCTCCAGGCGTTCCTGGTGACTGAATATCTGGTATGCTTGCTTGCATTTCATTTTCTACTAAGTGCACAGACTGCCTGTCTGCCGTCTCCCAGCGTCCCATGTGAGGGACTGGATCTGGTGGACCTGCCTGTGCATTTGCTGGTATAGCGGTTCCACGTCACCGGCCCAGCCGGGTCAGGCTACGGTTTCCTCCGAACCTGATTCTGCTTCTTGAGTGCTTCCCTTATGTATGCGAGGACTTGAAATCTGCATTCTGCTGGGCTGGGCTGCAAAAGTGCCAGTGGCTCTCTTTGTGCCACTAGCACAGCTTGGGCGGGGATGTGCATTGAGTAGGGCGGGGTCTCAGGGAGTCACCAGGGTGGAGCAGACAGCAATGGTGTCTCAGCAGCTTCTCGCCTCTCCGGACTACACGACTCCGGGTCCCTGAGTGCTGGTGCACAGCTCCGTGAGAGAGCCACCCTCACTTTCTGACCCCCTGCAAGGGCATTCCACCTCTCCCTGTAGGGGTCTGGGACCTCAGAATCCCGCCCCAAACAAGCTCAGTGGATTCAAGAGTTTGTAACCTCTAACGATTGAAAAAAACCCGCTTCTTGAGTGTGTCTCTTATGTATGCTAGGAGTTGAAATCTTCACTTTCTTGGGTTATGCTGTAAAAACGCCGGTGGTTCCTATTGTGCTTCTGGCACATCTTGGGCGGGGAAGTAATTTGAGTAGGGCGGGGTCTCAGGGAGTCACCATGGTGGAGCAAGCAGCAATGACGTCTCCAAGGCTTCTCGCCTCTCAGCAACTCTGCGACTCCAAGTCTCCGAGTGCCAGGACGCAGCTCAGTGAGAAAGCCACCCTCGCTTTCTGCCCCGCTGCACTGCCATCCCGCCTCTCCCTGTAGGGGTTTAGGACCTCAGAATCCCGCCCCAAACAAGCTCAGTGGATTCGAGAGTTTGTAACCCCTTCCGATTGAAAAAACCGCACATCCAGTTGCAGTCCGCCTAGTGCGCAACTCTGCACCTCCGCTCTTGGCACCTCTGCATATCCTACTCAGTCTCAATGTGCTTCTTTCTTTCCTTCCAGTTGTAGAACTTCCACTGGGCCAGCTTTCCCATGGTTTCTGAATGATAGCTATTTGTCTTATAGTTGGTAGTTTCAATGTTGTTGTGGGAGGCAGCACACACGGGTCTGTACCTTATGCCACCATCTTGGTTCTCCCCCTAAACACTAATAGCTAACTCTCATAAAAAGAAACTAAAAAAAAATCTCACTTACTATTGCAACATAAAAATTAAGATATTTAGGAATAAATTTAATCAAGGAGGTAAAAGACCTGTACTCAGAAAACTACAGGCCATTGAATAAAGGGATAGAAGAAGATATAAACAAGTGGAAGAATATACCATGTTCATGGATTGGTACAATCAACATCATTAAAATGTCCAAACTATCCAAGACAATCTATAGATTCAATGCAATTCCTATTGAAATACCAATGGCATACTTCACAGACCTAGAACTAACACTCCAAAAATTTATATAAAACCAAAAAATACCCTGAATAGTCACAGCAATCTTGAGAAAGGAGAAGAAAGTTGGAGGAATCACAATACCAGATATCAAATTATACTACAAAACCACTGTACTCAACACAGACTAGTACGGGCACAAGAACAGGCATATAGATCAATGCAACAGAACAGAGAACCCAAAAATCTACTCAAACCATTATGCTCAATTAATATTTGATAAAGAAGGCAAGAGAATACAATGGATCAGAGACAGTCTCTTTAATAAATGCTGTTTGGAAAATTGGACAGGTATTTTCAAAAAAATAAAAAAGAAACTATATCACCAACTTAAACCATACACAAGAATAAACACAAAAGACTTACATGTAAGACGTGAAACAAAAGTTATAGAAGAAACCATAGGCACCAAAATCTCAGGTATCTTTCATAGCCATATATTTACTGATACATTTCCTAGGACAATGGAAACTAAGGAGAAAATAAACAAATGGGACTGCATGAAAATAAAATGTTTCCACACTGCAAAAGAAGCCATCAACAAAATAACAAGAGAGCCCACTACATGGGAGAACATATTTGTCAATGACATATCTGATAAGGGTTTAATCTCCAAAATGTATAGAGAACTTATACAACGTAACAAAAGGAAGAAAAAGAATCTAATTTAAAAAATGGGCAAAGGACAAAAATAGACACTTCTCCAAAGTAGACATAGAGAAAGCCAAGAGACATACACAAAAATGCTCAAAGTCACTAATCATCTGAGAGATGCAAATCAAAACAACAATGAGGTACCATCTCACACCTGTCAGAATAACTGTCATCAACAAATCAACAAACAACAAGTGTTAGCAAGATTGTGGAGAGGGGAACCCTAGTACACTGCTGGTGGGGATGCAGACTGGTACAGTCATTATGGAAACCAGTATGGAGTTTACTCAAAATATTAAACATGGAACTGCCATTTGACCCAGTGATCCCACTTCTAGGAATATAGCTTAAGAAAATCACATCACTCATCAGAAATAATATATGCACCCCTATGTTCATAGCAGCACAATTTATAATAACTAAGATTTGGATATAGCCTAAATGCCCATTTAAAGATTAGGGGATAAAAAAAACCCCAGAAAACTGTTGTGGGACAACAGGGGACTTGGTTGGAAAGTTTGTAAGGAGGACATTCCAAAAGGTTGGAACCTTTAGCTAAAGGCAACCGCCCCTCATTGTTCCTTGACATTTCCAAACAAGTCTGTATACATGCAGACCCTTGTGTATTTACCTGAACCTTTATGCTTAAAGAGCACTGCTGATGCGTGTGTCCTCCCAAGAATGCTTACCCTTTTGATTGTATCTAAAAGTTAAACTTTAGCTCAAACTGGTGTCATAATAAAAGTGTGGAAAGACAGGTGAATAAGGCTGTCTAGTTCCTATAGCCAAGCAGTCCCCGTAGCCTTCTCTGTCACAGCAATTGTGTGTCTGAGTAATCATTCATCTGTCGCTCAGGGTCTGCTGGTCAGCCCCGGTAAACTGTGGTGCATTTACACAATGAAATACTACGTGGCAGGAAAAAAGCAAAACAAAACTCTTACCATTTGCAACAGCATGGATGACCTGCTGTATTATGACCTGCTGTATTATGCTAAACAAAATAAGCCAGTCAGAGAAAGACAGGTATCACATGATCCCAGTCATATGTGAAATCTAATGAACAAAATAAACTAATGAAAAAAAATGGACCTAGAGACACAGATGTATGAACAGACTGTTGAACCTCAGAGGGAAAGCAGGGGAGAATTGGTGGGAATAGATCAATCAATGAAGTTGTATGCATACATACATGACCTGTGGACACAGAAAATGGGGTGATGAGGGACTGTGGGAAAATGGGAGTGAGCAGGAAGAGGTCAATAGGGGAAAAAGGGGATCTATGTAATACTTTCAACAATAAAGATTTTTTTAAAAAGATGTAATGGAAGACCCTAAAAATATACCAATAGCTTATTTCACAGATCTAAAACAAACACTCAAAAAATTTATATGGAACCAAAAAAGATCCCAAATAGCCACAGCAATCTTGAGAAAGAAGAACAAAGTTGGAGGAATCAGAATACCTGATATATCTTATACTAAAAAGCTACTATACACAAAACAGTCTGGTACTGGCACAAGAACAGGCATATAGATCAATGGAACAGAACCAAGAACCCAGAATCTGACCCAGACATTTTGCTCAATTAATATTTGACAAAGGAGGTAAGAGCATACAATGGAGTCAAGATGGTCTCTTCAATAAATGGTATGGGGAAATTGTACAGGTACACGCAAAAAAATTAAACTGGACCACCAACTTACACCATACACAAGAATAAACTCAAAATGGATAAAGACTTAAATGTAAGTTATGAAACCATAAAAATTCTTGAAGAA
>NW_006290460.1:1014226-1020410 GCF_000327345.1 Myotis davidii
AAATTGTGTTGGTAAAATTGGACAAGTACATGCACAAAAATGAAACTAGACCACCAACTTACAGCATATCAAATAATCAACTCAAAATGGATGAAGACTTAAATGTAAGTGGTGAAACCATAAAAATCTTAGGATAAACCATAGGCAGCAAAATTTCAGACATCTCTCACAGAAATATGTTTACCGATACATGTAGCAAAGGAAACTAAAGAGAAAATGAACAAATAGGACTACATCAGAATAAAAGGCTTCTGCACAGCAAGGAAAACCATCAACAAAATGAAAGGGAGCCCATATTTGGCAAGGTTACATCTGGTAAGTGGTTAATTTCCACGATATATAGGGATCTCATACAACTTAACAAAAGGAAGATAAATAATCTAATTAAAAAATTGGCCTAGGACCTAAATAGATACTTCTCCAAAGTAGACATACAGAAATCCAAGAGACATGAAAAATGCTTTCCCATTGGCAGACGAATGGGTAAAAATCTGTGGTACATTTACATAATGGAATACTGTGCAGCTGTAAAGAAGAAAGAACTCTTACCATTTGCAACGGCATGGATGGACCTGGAGAGTATTATGGTAAATGAAATAAGCCAGTCAGAGAAAGATAAGTCTTACATGTTCTCACTCATATGTGGAATGTAATGAACAAAATAAACTGATTAAAAAAAATAGATCCAAAGACATAGAAGCATGGAACAGACTGTCCAACTGTAGAGGGAAGGTAGGGAAGGGTGGTGGGTGGAAAGAGATCAACCAAAGAATTTGCATATATGTATGCATAACCCATGGTCACATATAATATGTTGTGAAGGCCTGCGGTACGAAATGCGTTCGGGCTAGAAAAAGTCAATGGAGGGGAAAAGGAGGATATATGTAATATTTTCAACAATAAAGTTTTTAAAATAAAAGAAATCAATGAAATTGAAAATAGAGAAATAATTGAGAAAAATTAATGAAACCCTTGTAAGAAATGTAAAAGAAATTCTTCAGAAAGAAGGAAAACCAAATAGGTCAGAAACTCAGATCTATATAAAGAAAGAACATTAGAAAAGGGAAAAAATGAAGGTAAAAAGCAAAAAAGAAAAAAAAAATTCTATTGTACTGCATTTGGGTTTCCTTCAGCTATGTTTTAAAAGACCCATTACTTGATTAGTAAAACTGCAAATTATGCTGAACAACTATGCGTATTGAAGTAATGAACAAATAGTTGTATTAAGATATATATGGAAAATAAACACATAAACTTATTCATAATAGAAAACCTATACAACAGGAGTCTAACTAATTAGTATTACCCATAATGAGAGGGAACATTTTAGACATAAGACCTCAAAATATAAATAATATTTACATTTTTAATATATCACTGATTATAAACTTAATTAAAAATTCAAAGTACTAAATTCATTTGAAATTCATTAATGAAACCAAACATATTCATAAAATTAAAACTTATATAAATTATTTTTTAAATAGTATAATTAACAAGAAAACAAAATAATCTGTTTTGATCACATTTCAGAGAGGTCTTTAAATAGTTCGGATCAAGACTAGGAAGAGATGTGTCTTTTCTCTTCTCAGCTGCCTTCTGTTGGCCGAAAAAATACTGTGAAATACATTTTCAAACAAGAAATGTATAGAGTTATAAAATTTTTCACATTAATTTGCCATATTATTCCCCATCCATATATAATTTAATATTGGAGTAAAAATGTAATGTTTGAAACTTGGGAAATACTTCACTTTAACATAGTTCGGGGAAATAACGATGTTAAAATAAGGATACAAACATCAAAAAATGTCAAAGTGACAGGTATTTTATGCCATTTCTATCCTTACATCCTTACGGACAAATTAAACATGGACTGAATGAGAGTTTCATTAGCAATATTCATAATTGACTGAATGACCATATCTAAAAAGGTCTGTTTACACTGTGAGCCAGAAAAGAGGTTAATGAGGATGGTCTCCGTGGCTTTATTTCTAGTCCTCCCTTAATAGCATTCCCATTAATGCTGAGAATGGAGATAGTGACTCCCAATCCATGAAGATCTCAACAGACTGACACTGAACAACTGCACCAAGGTAAAATAACTACATTGGTCTGCAAGGTGCATGAGCATGAAGTTCAAGTGGTACCTTTTGTGCAATGGCCTTGACTATTTTAGTTATTAGCAAACTCAAAATAAGTTTACGGTGTAATGCCAAGTGCCAAAAAAACCTTAACAATATCTTCATTGAGTGTTTACTATATACCAGATCAACACTGAGCCACATCAAATCCCAGAATAATGCAAATTTGGGTTTGTGATTAGTTAGTTTATTGTTGGCCAGCTCTCACTCTCAAAAAGTGATAAGCTAGAATTCTTTTTCTGGGGGAAGAGGATTGGGAAATGACAGTCTTGATATTTTCAAACTTTCTCAACACAAAATTTAAATCGTTGTGTGCAACATAAGTTTCAATGTCTTTCTTACAATGCTTATTATGAAAATTCAGACTTATTAGTAATAACATGACAGCCATCCATTTTAGGTAATTGGAATTTTTAGACCCACTTATGGCAATTTTTTTCTTTTTAAAGTTAAATTTTTAATATTTAATACCCATACAGAAAAGTGCCCAATATGTTTGCAGCTTGATGACTTTACAAAGGAATATCTAGGAATGAAATAACCTGGGTCCTGGGGTTTTCATATGCCTATAAAGCATTTGTTATGTGATGGTGAACTCAGAAATTCAATATAAGTGCCTGATTTATAATATTTTAAATTAACATCAGCACTTCTTACTGAGAGAGCCAACTACTAAACTTTTCTTTTTGAATAAGTAGCTCCCCAACCTTTTGTTGCTGGTTTCCAAGTTAGCTCCTAAGTAAAACAAAGTTTTTTCTCTAACTCTGTAATGTTACTGAATGACCCTCCCCGCCTCTGCCCGCCCCCTCCCGCCCCCACTTAAGAAATCTTTTCTGGTGTGTGTGTGTGTGTGTGTGTGTGCGCCCGCGCACGCGTGCGCACGCGTGTGTATGGGGGGTGGGGGCACAGCTTGGAGAAGGAAATCTTTGTCAAAGGTATTTTTTCTAATGTTAATAATTTACATATACTTGTTCCTTTTTTTGAGATAGCTATTTATCATTTCCTTGAACTCAACTTCATGGAGTGGCATGATTCCCATTACGTAAATCATACTGTTCATCCCCAAATAAATTATGTTTGCTTAAATGTTCAACAATTATACCATTCATTACAAATTCTACCGGCTTCCCTGACCTTGATGTAAAAGCAAGCAATCTGTAACTAAAAAAGACCTCTCTGGAATACTTTGTGTGGATCAATTACACAAAAGTTATTTGTAATGATAAGATATACATTTTAGTTAGCCAGTGGTAGTACATTAACAGTGGTAGTGCTTGGGAAAATGAAGTCTTTCATGAGCCAAGTTATTTTGTTGCTTACTCTTCTTTAGTATTTCCAATTCCTAGTCAGAACACTGATCCTTATTACTATATATACATTTTTAAAACCCTGGATGTACATGGAATTTGCTTCACAAAAACTAAATATCACTTCTGAACCGCGTCCAGCACGGCCAGGGGCAGACCAGAGGAAGGCAGTGAAGGATTAAAGAAGACAGACGAGAATACAGTTGGGACCAAGTGGATCACTGCCTGGATGAGGAAATAGTGACCCAGCCTGTAAGTGGAAGCTTTATTTTATAGTCAGATCACACAAGGGGAGTGGTCAACATGTTTACAATGTTCTTGCGAGTTGCAAATCTATTTTGTTACTCAAGCCTTGTTTTGGCAGCACTTGCTGCACCTCCCACAGCCCATTAGCTACCTAGGAACAAGGGAGGACTATAAGGCCAAGCTTAATTGTGCTAGGAGGGCTCTGACCTCCAAGCTGGGACTTGTAGTGGCTCTGCCACAGGTCAGTCCAAGGCTTGACCCTATAGCTGCTCCCTACAACTTCTGGTACTTAACAGGTACCTGAAAGGCTGGAGGCAAAAACCAATAATACTCTGGAATGGAGAAATATATCCTAAACTATTCCAATTTAGTTTTTAGTGATTTAAAAATTTTCATTATCAGAAAGAAATGCAAAATAGTAACCCTAATTCTACCCAAAGGAATACATTGCTAAATTCCCACTGGATATCCTTTAACTAGCAGCAGTTCACATGGCGAATTACAAAAAACTTATTTTTACTCAGCTTTAAAATACTCTCAATGTAAAGAGCATAATATAAGTGCACCTGAGCCTGATTGCAAGATGCATTCATCATGGGAATTCAGTCTCATATCCTATCCATTTACTTGAGCAATTGAGGGCCCTTCTGGGAGAACATTTATACTAAGGAAAGAGAGAACTGAGTAAACTCTCTTGATCCAATAATAATAAAAATAATAGCCCTAACTGGTTTGGCTCAGTGGATAGAGTGTCAGCCTGCAGACTGAGGGTCCCGAGTTTGATTCCAGTAAAGGGCACATGCCTAGGTTGCAGGCTCAATCTCCAGTAGGTGTGCAGGAGGCAGCTGATCAATGATTCTCTCTGTCATCTTTGATGTTTCTATCTCTCTCTCCCTCTCCCTTCCTTTCTGAAATCAATAAAAATATATTTAATGATGATGATGATGATAATAATAATAATAATAATAATAATAATAATGAAGGCAGTGTATTGTGTTGGGGATTAGAGACTTATTTTAGGTTAAGTTCCCTAGAAGAGCCTAAGATAAGTTTTAGTGGGGTGTTCTTCCAAAAGTGAAGGAAAAAGGATAAGTCAGGGAAGCAAGAATGTGGAGCCAATGGGTACTATTTTCAGTTTGCTCCCACAAGAAAGCCCTGGAGCACAGATTGCATCACAGAACTAACCTTATCTTGAAGCAAGTAGTCAGCTTTTTCTAATCCCTACTAGATGCACAAAATTTGTGCAAGAGTAGGCTTTCCTCCCCCTGACTGTCAGCACCAGCTTCGTTCTGGCACCCGGGACCCAGGCTTCCCTCTGGCTGCCAGCAGACACCCAAGACCCAGGCTTCCTTTGCAGCCCTGGCTTTGTCCTGAGGGTCATCTGGAAGGACCTCGGGAAGGATGTTCAGTCTAATTTGCATATTAAACTTCTATTATCATAAATGATTCAATCATATGTCAAGATCTACTGGTAGGGATAGGAGGAATCACAGACTCCCAGGAGAGAGTAATTGAGTTAGCAGGATGGGATGGCCAGCAGGGGAAAATGAATTCAAGGCAGTATCAACTTCTACTATAGCATCCAATTTGATTGGGCTTTGAATCTGGCCACATAACTCTTAGCTATACAACACTTGGGTTCCTTATCTATAAAACTGGGGAGAATAACACTTTTCTCATGAGATTGTTTTCAGAATTCAACAAATGTTATCCATCACGTGGGCTGGTGCTAATCTAAGTGCTCAATAAATAAATGCTTTTAAAAATGATAAATAGCTAGAAGGAAGAAGTGATTGAAATAATAATATGATTTGTTTCAATAGGACATGGTGCTTGGCAAAGCCCTACAAGTAAGGACATATTTTTGGGGTCTCCTTTCAGCAGAGCACTATTGTATCAATCTTCTTAAACTTACTGATTTTACACTATGCCTAGAGCATAATAGATGCTTTTTTGAATATTAGAGGTAATTATTAAGTATTAGAGGTGGTGATTTGTAAGAATTTTTATACTAACACGAGTGTCCTGGTGCACGAAATTCATGCATATTAAAAGGGGATTAATTACTGGAAATATTTTAATATTGCTATTTGCCCTTTCTCTATAATAGAAGTGTCAGAAATGAAAGGAAATTAGTAAAATACATATGAAAATCTTCCTCTTGTCAGAGGCTGGGGCACGCCATGGGACCCAGAGTCAAGTGCCCGCCCACCCACAGTGCCTCAAATTTGTGTGAGACCCAGACCCAGCCGGCCCCACCCCTATTGGGCAAGATCCAGACCCAGCTGGCCATACCCTGTCAAGCCCTGCCGCGTGGTGGGCGCAGCCTCAGGTCCCCCGTCAAACCCCGCCGGGCAGGGGGGTGCAGCCTCAAGTCCCCTGACCTGGTGCTTGGGTGAGGGGCATGGCCTGAGGTCCCTTGGCCTGTCACCAGGGTGGGCAACGCAGCCTGAGGTCCATTGGCCTGGCACCTGGGGGGGGGGGGGA
>NW_006290460.1:1021221-1023253 GCF_000327345.1 Myotis davidii
CAGTGTACATCATAGCAAGTGGCTGAGTGGCCTTAGCATATCATTAGCATATTACGCTTTGATTGGTTGAATGGACAACCGGACACTGAGCATATTAGTCTTTACAATCTCTCTATATAACAGCCTAATATGCAAATTGTCCCCTCAGGAGACCAGGAGTTTGATCTCTTGCTATGACATGCGATGACCACCAGGGGGTGGTTTGTAATGAGGGAAGGCCCCAGCCGGCAGCCAGGGAAGGGAGGCCCTGGCCGGCAGCTGAAAGGTCCTGATCGGCCCTGATTGCCGGCCAGGCCTAGAGACCCTACCCATTCACAAATGTTGTGCACTGGGCCTCTAGTACAGATGTATTGGTGTCCATTCTTGGATCACAAAGTGCAGTCAACATTTCTTAATAGAGCTTTCATATTCTAACCTTAATCTCTCTTTTTAGCTTCATGTTTAACCATTCACCCATAGATAAATTTTGTGTTAGGAAGGAAATTAAGGGAATCTTAATCATATACATGGTGTTTACTACCAAAGAAATGTATGATATTCTAATTTTTAAAAAATTAGTCTCTGTGAAACCTTTTCCAACTCTGATAGAGATAAAATGGTAGCATGTAAAACCTGTTATAACATAGCAGTTTTATATAATACATGACAAAAAAATTTGTCAGATCAGGTCTCTTGGGACATATTGCCTACAGTGGAAATGAAATTAGCTAATTTTTTTAAAGTCTAGATATAGCCATTTTTTATTTTTCTGAAGACATTATTACTGAGAAATTCCTTCCTTTTATAAAGTATACATGGCAATGTCCTATGCCCAGTATTTTAAACATATTAAGGTGACAGCGATTTTGTTTTTGTGTATGTGTGGCGGTGGAGTTTTTTAAAAGCTCATTTTTATTTTGCATGGATTATTGTAGATCTTAGCTTTCAGTATGGATGTACTCCCCTTATGCTGCTAGCGTTTCCAATGTAGAGCTGGTTCGGGTCCTTTTGGACAGAGGTGCTAATGCAAGCTTTGATAAGGGTAAGATGTTTCAGATATTTAACATGAAAATTTACTTTGTTTATTCTCAGTTTAGATACCTCATTATATTGTGTTTAGGCATGGTAATGTACAGTTTCCATGTTTTTTATATATTCACTTTAAAATAAACCTTTTTCCACTGTCTGAGGAATAGCAGCTGTGTGTGAAGCCACCCCCCACCAGCCAGAGAAGCCACCACAAATGTGAACAGCACCCACCAGAGGAGCTGCTACCAACTGAGGAGCAGCTTCTACCACTACCTCCCGAGGAGCAATCACAACCCAAGGAGCCATTGCCACCCTAGGAGGAGCCACTGAACGACTCAACATCTAGATATAGCTGTACGATCAAACATGGGTAGACAAAGAAACCCCCAAAGGAAAGAAAAGGACTTGCCAGAAAAGCAGCTAAGTGGTACAGAGGGATGCAACATGACAGAAAAAGAATACATATTAAGGTTCCTAGAGTCCTTAAACTGGATGGAGGAAAAAATCAATAACTTATGTAAGAATCAAGAAGAAATGAAGAGTGGTATAGCTGCAATAAAGAACACCATGGAAAGTTTCAACAGTAGACTAGGAGAAGCAAAGGACCGAATTAGTGAATTAGAAGATAAAGCAAAACACACCCAAACTGAACTGCAACTGGAGAAAAAAATTAAAGGACAGGAGGAGAGTCTAAGGGAGCTTTGGGACAACATGAAACAAAGCAACATATGAAAATAGGGGTCCCAGAACAACAGGAAGAGGAACAAGGCTTAGAAAACCTATTTGAAGAAATATTGTCCAAAAACTTCCCTGATGTGGAGAAGAAAAAAGTACCACAAGCACAGAGAGTCCCAAAAAAGATGAACCCAAAAAGACCCACACCAAGACATATCATAATTACCATGGCAAATGTTCAGGACAAACAGAGAATCTTAAAGGATGCAAGAGAGAGACAGAAAGTTACATACAAGGGATCTCCCATTAGATTATCAAATGATTTCTCAACAGAAACACATCAGGCCAG
>NW_006290460.1:1028461-1029576 GCF_000327345.1 Myotis davidii
TCATAGCAGCACAATTCACCAAAGCTAAGAACTGGAAACAGCCTAAGTGCCCATCAGTAGATGAATGGATTAGAAAACTGTGGTACATCTACACGATGGAATACTATGCTGCTGTAAAAAAGAAGGAACTCTTACCATTTGCAATGGCATGAATGGAACTGGAGAGCATTATGCTAAGTGAAATAAACCAGTCAATGAAGGAAAAACACCACATGATCTCACTCACTCATGGATAATAACAACCATTATAAACTTATGAACCAAAATAGATACAGAGGCAGAGCTGCCTCGAACAGACTGTCAAACAACAGCGGGAAAGCCAGGGAGGATTGAGGGTTGGGATGGGCGGGGTAAGAGATCAACCAAAAGCTTGTATGCATGCATATAAGCATAACCAATGGACATAAGACACTGGGGTGTAAGTGAGGCCGGGGGATTGTTAAGGGCGGGAAAATAAAGGAGGCATATGTAATACTCTTTGTAATACTTTAAGCAATAAAACAATTTTAAAAAATAAAATAGATATAATTTTTTGTTTTATTAAATTCTTATTACATGAAGATTCAAATAAAATAAACCTTTTTCCTTGAAAAAATAAGGGTGAGGTTTTTGAGCTCATGTAACTGATTATGTTTACTGTGGGTTTTTTTTGATGCAAAGTGAAAAAAATTAAAGCAGTCAAATTCTTTTCATAGTTATGTTGGGTGAATAGCATAAAAATGAGAAACCATAGATGTTTTTAAAAACTATCCAAAAAGGTAGATTCCATTTATTTTATTTTTTATAACTGGTTGTGTTATTATATCTCATTAGCTCTTATGCAAAATGACCTGGGTTATTTTTATAAAGGAAAAATGCATTGAAAGAAGACATCAAAGAGTTCATAATTTTATGGGAAGTTACTTGAAAATCAGTCCATGGAATTTAGAACTTAACTCTGAATTATATTAAAGTTGTTTCAAAGATAATTCATTAAATTTGTATTTTTCTATCTTTTTTATTAAATAATTTCTACTCAGCACTTCTTTGAGTGCTCTTGAAAAATAAGAGTATATGTGCAAGTCCAGTTTAATTATTATATTGAATTACTGATTACTTGTTTTTAACATGCTTTT
>NW_006290460.1:1030753-1032166 GCF_000327345.1 Myotis davidii
ATTTTTTCAATCCTTGCCCAAGGATATGTTTATTGATTTTCAAGAGAGGGTGAGAGAGAGGGAGAAGGAGAGAAAGATCAATGTGAGAGAGAAATATTGATTGTTTGGCTCCCATTCAAGCCTCCACTGGAGATCAAACCCACAACCTAGGTATGCGCTCAGACCTGGAATTGAACCCGCACCCTTTAGGTGTATGGGATGATGGTCCAACCTACTAGCTCTGTCTGGTAGCATTATTTTTAAAAAATGATAAACAGTGTGTATTTTCTTGGCCATATAGTTGATGAATGAAAATATAAGATGATTTATATAAGATGATCAAATGAAAAAAAACTTTTAGCTTTTAATTTTTAGAACAACGTCCTAAGAATTTTATTTTTAAATATATTTTATTGACTTTTTTACAGAGAGGAAAGGAGAGGGATAGAGAGTTAGAAACATTGATGAGAGAGAAACATCGATAAGCTGCCATCTACACACCCCCTAACTGGGGATGTGCCCGCAACCAAGGTACATGACCTTGACTGGAATCGAACCTGGGACCCTTCAGTCCATAGGCCAACACTCTATCCATTGAGCCAAACCGGATGGGCAACATCCTAAGAATTTGAAATGAAAAGGAAAGGCGGACAGTAAACTGTATTATTTCCTATGAATCATATAGTCAAAAGAATATGATTGCGCCATAGTAGTAAGCCTCTTAACTTACCGTTCTAACATTTCAATCCACTGAACAATTTTATACAAATGCTAGATACATATGCAAAGTAATATATCCAAATGTTTTCATTTCCCTAAGAGTTTTCAATGAGTTATGTTGTATATGTGATTGCCTAAATGTGTACAAAACAAATAGTAAGATGTTCTTGCATCTTTTGAAATGTCAGTACTTTTTAAAAATGAGCCAGGTTGCTTAAAATCTCTGTCATTGACTTCTTCTCTGGCTCGATTTCCCTGTTAAATCTCTTTCTGATTTATTTAATCTTCAAAATGAAGATAGTAGGAAGTAATCTGCTCAATAGAAGTATGTCTAGCTAGAAAAAAATAACTATTCTTCATTCATTAATTCAAATAGTAATGATCTGTGCCTAATATATAGAAACTAGAGGCCTGGTGCACAAAAATCATGCACAGGTAGGGTCCCTAGGTGAGGCCAGTGATCAGGGCTGATCTGGGAGTGATGGCAGGGCGATCAGGGGCCCCTCCATGGCACCTGCCTTGACCAGCCTGGTGCCACCCACTTGCTGGCCCAACTCCCGCCATTGCTTCCAGTTGCCTCCCGCTTCAGGGCGACCGGTGCAGCAATTGGAGGGCCCCCGCTGGCACTCGTCTTGGTTGACCTGGGCCCTTCAGGCTGGGGACAGCTCCTGCATTGAGTGTCTGCCTCCTGGTGGTCAGTGCATGTCATAGTGC
>NW_006290460.1:1033410-1034682 GCF_000327345.1 Myotis davidii
TCCAAAGTTGAGAAATTGAGCGTGAGAAAAGTCAAGGCTTATAGAGTGGATAATCAATATTTAACAAAGATTTATTGTAGGAAAGGAACTTCCTGTAAATTTTTAGCAAACCAATTCACAGAACTTTTTTCTGCCACATATGGTATAATCCCTAGTTAATATTTGATTGTGCCTTAGAATTGGGAGCTCCAGGACTAGCTGGATTAAACTTTGATGAGTGCTCTAATTTTCATTTGTACCGTTAGAAGTGGCTTATGATAAAATTTGCCTCTCTGGATTCAATGGAAAATTGTTTTTTGTTTTTATTTTGCTGTTGCTCTTCAAAAAGCTTTTTTTATTCTACAAAGTTGTATAGATAACAAGTCTTTATCCTCCCAATCACTTACTATCTTGTGAATACACTGGAGGAGAAGTCAAGCAAGCCAGTGTCATATATTCTAGATTATTATGTTTACTTAAGAACTAGAAAGCATCTTTTAGATGCATATGGTATAGCTGGAAAAACATTCCATTTGAATTAAAATAATACAAGGTTAATATCTCAAGCTAAAACTATTAGGCAGCCACACAGTTTCAAAACTGAAAACCCAGAAAAGCTGTCAAATATTAAAGAGCATAAGATTTAGATTAGTATGTACTCAACCTCCATTGCTTCCCTTACGTGCCCTGACTAATCTGATACCCTTTGATGCACAGACGACACTCTAACCCACTGAGCAATACTGGCCAGGGCAATTGTTTGCTTTTTTTGGTGTTGAGTTGTATGAGTGCTTCATAAATTTTGGATGTTAACCCCCTATCAGATGTATGATTGACAGATATCTTCTTCCATTAAGTAGGTTGTCTTTTCGTTTTGTCAGTAGTTTCCTTTGCTGTGCAAAAACTTTCAAATTTAATGAAGTCCTATTTGTTTACTTTTTCTTTAGTTTCCCTTATCCAGGAAGATACATCAGAAAAAATATTGTTGAAAAAAATGTTAGAGATTTTAAAGCCTATGTTTTCTTGTATAATTTTATGGTTTTGAATCTAACATCTAAGTCTTAAATCCATTTTGAGTTTATTCTTGTATATAGTGTAAGCAGTTGGTGTAGTTTCATTTTTTGGCATGTATCTGTCCAATTTTCACAATACCATTTATTGAAGAGACTGTCTTTACTCCATTTTATGTTCTTGCCTCCTTTGTCAAATATTAATTGACCATATAGTTATGGGCTTATTTTGAGTTCTGTTCAATTGATCTCTGTGACTGTTTTTATCCTAGTTTCTCTCATT
>NW_006290460.1:1035441-1042467 GCF_000327345.1 Myotis davidii
GGTGTTTCATTCATCTCCCTTACACGCCTTACATGCAGGCGCACCATTTCTCTTCACTAATACCAGCAGTGAATATTTTAGCAGCCGATGGCCATGGCATTAGTCTTGTACTGACTTGTTTGGTATGTGCAACAGGAAATAGTTCACTTTCAGAGAACAAGAAAAGTAGGTTTATTTGTGTTACACTTACTTTTTAAAAAAATATATTTTATTATTTTTTTACAGAGAGGAAGGGAGAGGGATAGAGTTAGAAACTTTGACGAGAGAGAAACATCGATAAGCTGCCTCCTGCACACTCCCTATTGGGTATGTGCCCACAACCAAGGTACATGCCCTTGACTGGAATTGAACCTGGGACCATTGAGTCTGCAGGCGGACACTCTATCCATTGAACCAAACTGGTTAGGCGGGTTATGTAGTTCTTCTTTATTCATGCATCTGTTGATGGACATTCATGTAGCTTCCTTATCTTGCCAATTGTAAATAATGTAGCAGTGAAAATATGCGTGCATATGTGTTTTCAAATTCATTTTGGGATTTATTCAGATAAAATACCAGAAGTGGAAATGCTGGGTTTTTTCTTGTCTCTTGTTACAGTCTTTGTTGTAAAGTTTGTTTTGTCTTGTATAAGTATTGCTACTTCAGTTTTGCTTGTTTTCATTTCATGAAATACCTTTTTCCATCCCTTTACTTTTCTTTCTTTTTTTTGTAACATATTTTTAAAATTGATTTCAGAGAGAGGAAGGAAAAGGTAGAAAGAGATAGAAACATTAATGATGAGAGAGACTCTCCTATTGACTGCCTCCTGCGTGCACCCTACTGGGTGGGGATAGAGCCTTCAACCCAGTCATGTGCCCTTACCAAGAATCAAACCATGAGTATTTGGTTCATGGGTCCATGCTCAACTACTGAGCCACACCGGCTGGACCCTCCTTTTACGTTTCAATCTCTGTGTGTCTTTTGATCTGAAGTGATTTTCTTGTAGGCAACATATGCAATGGTCTTGTTTTGTCAGCCAGTCAGCCACCCCATGCCTTTTGATTGGAGCATTTAATCCATTTACATTTAAAGTAATTGTTGGTAGATATATATAGTTATTGCCATTTATTATAAATATTTATTTCTTTCCTTCTTAATGAAGTCCGTTTAACATTTCTTATAATACTGGCTTATTGTTGAAGTCCTTCAACTTCTTCTTGTCTGGGAAGCTCTTTATCTTTGATTCTAAATGATAGCCTATGGTTAGAGTAATCTTGATTGTTGGTCCTTTCTTTTCGTTACTTTGAATATTTCTTACCAGTCCTTTCTAGCCTTCAAAATTTCTGTTGAGAACTTAGCTGAAAGTCTTATGGGATCTCCCTTGTAAGTAACTACCTGCCTTTGTCTTGCTGGTTTTAAGATTCTCTTTGTCTTTAATATTTGGCATTTAAAGTATGTGTCTTGGTGTTGGCCTCTTTGGGCTCATCTTGTTAAGGACTCTTTGTACTTCTTGGCCTTGTATGTCTATTTTCTTCACCAGTTTAGGGAAGTTTTCTGTCATCATTTCTTCGAATATTTATTAGTCTGTTGCTCTCTCTCTTCTCTGATACCTCTGTGATAAGAATGTTGTTATGTTTGACATTGTCCAAGTTTCCTCAGACCGTCCTAATTTTTTTATTCTTCTTGTGTGTGTTTCTTTTCTTTTTTTTCTTTTTGCTATTGCAAGTAGCTGTTTTTCGCTACCTTGTATTCCAAATTGCTAATTTGATCCTCCGCTTCATCTATTCTACTATTGATTCCATCTAATGTATTCATTTCCATTTCTGTAATCTTCATTTATTGAGGATTCCTTTTTAAGTTTTCTATCTTCTTTTTTATGTGTTATATCTCTTTTTTGAAGTTCTAAGTTCATCTCTTCTTTCTCCCATTTGACCCAGTGATCCCACTTCTAGGATTTCCCTAAATTCGCTGAACATTCTTATAACCAGTGTTTTGATCTCTACATCTGGAAGATTGCTTGCTTCAGTTTTATTTAGTTCTTTTTCTAGAGTTTTATTAGGTTCTTTCATTTGGGACATGTTTCTTTGTCTCCTTGTTCTGATTGCCTTCCTGTGATTGTTTCTATTAGGCAGAGCAGCTACAGCTCTCAGTCTTGGTAAAGTGGCCTTATGTGTTAGGTGTCCAGTGAGGCCCAGCAGCACAGTCTTCATGGTCACCTGATTAGGATCCTCCAGGTGTTTCTTCCATATGAGGTAAGTGTGCCTGCTTTGATTGAGGTTGGCATGTTAATGGGAGGGATTGAACCTCAGGCTGATTGGTTGTGATTATTGGCAGTTAGGGAGCTGTTGTGCAGGGGCTGACCTTACTAAGATTCATCTTAACAGGGCTCTGGTGCTGGCTGAGACTACCCTTTGAGTGTGTGTTTGTAGCATTGTTTGTTTAGTGCACTGGTGTGGTCTGAAGCTGGCCACCAGGTGTGTTGGTTCAGGGACCTTTTGGAAAGGGTTCTGGGGCAGGCCAAGGTCAGCTGCTGCCTGCACCTGCCCAGGGCCACTTGGTTTGAGCTAAAGAGTGATCTGAAGATGTTTCCCACTTATGATGGGCATGGAGGTCCCTGGAGGATGCTAAGCTGTGAACTGAGGTTGGCTGCCACTAATGCTGGGCTTGGAGCTGTTTATTAAGAGGACTAGAGGCCCAGTGTATGAAATTCATGCACTGTGGAGGGGGGTGTCCCTAAGCCCAGCTGCACCCTCTCTAATCTGGGGCCCCTCGTGGGATGTCTGACTACCTGCAGTCCGACATCTCTCTCACAATCTGGGACTGCTGGCTCCCAACCCGTCGCCTGCCTGCCAGCCTGATCACCCCCTAACCACTCCCCTGCCAGCCCGATCGCCCCTAACTGCCCTACCCTGCCAGCCTGGTCGCCCCCAACTGCTCTCCCCTGCAGGCCTGGTCCCGCCCAGCAGCCTTCCCTTGCTGGCCTGATTACTCACAACTGCCCTCCCCTGCCAGTCATCTTGTGGCTGTGGGCACTGCCATCTTTGAGGGTGGGGCATTCACTTAGCATATTTCCTCCATATTGGCCGTGGGCGCCGCCATCTTTGTGACAGTGTGAGGGTCAATTAGCATATTCTCTCTTTATTAGATAGGATTAGATGCTGCTGTTTAAGGTTGTATACCTTTGAGAGGTTTTAGGAAAGACTGGAGCATGAGCCAAGATAGGCCATTTGTATAGAAAAGCCATTGGAATTTACTTGAGAGGGCCCCAAATTTGGGAAGGGTGGGGTCTCAGGGACTCATCAGGATGAGGCAAATGTTGTCAGCCAGGTTGATGGAGACTCAAACAGATATGGCACCCACCAGTGTGTGCAGGCTAAGTTGGGCAAGGGCTCAACAAAGGAACAGTGGCTTTTCCCAGTACTCTGTCTGGGAGAAAGCTACCCCTTCAGCTCTTGTCCTGAAGCCAGACTATTCACTTCCTGCACATCTCTCCCTGTTACCTTGAACTGCTGCCCCAGTGCTTGAGTTCAGAGTGAGTGAGTCTCTCAGTGAATATGTGTGTGGGCCCTTTAAGAGGAACATTTGGGACAACAGCAGCCTATTGTCTCACTCAATCACAATCTTTGCTGGTTTTCACAGTCAGAAGTTACGGTGTCTTCTTTTCCTAATACTAGAACCCTGGGCTGGGTGGCCTGGTGTGGGGTTGCTCCGAAAGGGGGACCTCTGCATGTGAAATAGCTCTCTGGATTTTTCACCACCACACATGGATGTGGGACTAGCCCCCTCCTACCTTTCTGGCTGTGGCTTCTTACGTATACCCTTAGCATTGTCTACATTTTTAAATTGTTTTTTACTTATATTTCGTCTGTTAGCTCTTTAATTTTTTCTTTTCCATGTAGACTTTTTTAATCTTGTGGAAAATGGCATTGACTTAATATTTAATGATTAGCTTTCTATATAAGTACATAAATATCTATTTTGTTCTTCTTTTTTTTCTTATGTTTAAAAATTCTTTTTTATTTTCCCTCCAGTGGGACTAATAGTCAAAACATGATAACTTGAGCCTGGCCGGAGTTGCTCAGTGGTTGGGCATTGACCTATGAACCAGGAGGTCACAGTTCGATTCCCGGTCAGGGCTCATGCCCGGGTTGTGGTCTTAATCCTTAGTTTGGGGGGTGGGAGGGAATGCAAGAGACACTGGATAAATGATTCTCTCTCGTCATTGATGTTTGAATCGCTCTCTCCCTTCCTCTATGTAATTAATTAAAGCATATTTTTTTAAAAAATGGCAGCTTGAAAACCATTTTTAAATTAACACAAATCACATCTTACGTTTCTCTTGGATCTTGCTATTGGAAATACTTAGCACATTGTTTTTTGTCTCGCAAATATGGGAATTTAATACAGTCTTATTTATTGGGGTCTTAGAATTTGTTTCTGGTGTGATGTTTTTTAGTTTTTAAAGGAAACATGTATTGAATGTTTTCTGTGTACTGGTTATTGTGTTAATTGCTCTTAAATGTGTTATTTAATATAGTCCTTACAAGTAGAGATAGATACTATGTTATTTGTACGTAAAAGAAAATTGGCACGAGAGCATTTAAGTCTTTGAGTGTAGCAGAGGTTTAATCTGAACAGGATCTCCCATTGGAATGAAATTATATTTTCCATTTTGTCTGTATTTGGGATTATATTACATATTTTCTCATTGTTGCAAAACACATGTTTGTGTTAAATTGCCTTATGTCTTTGGATTTTTCCCTCCCTTACCCTAAATTATTGTAGGTAATTGAATATTTTGGTTTAAAAAGTCTACAGATTGCAATGGGAAGTACTAGATGCACAGAAAAATATTGTTACTTTAATTTGACATAATATTTAGCCCTGAAAACAAGGTAGCCTGTGATCAACTTAAGAGGAACTTGGCAATTGTGCCAAAGTATGGACTTAACATTCCTTTTTTATTTGCATTGGTAATGTGGTAATAAAAGATAGTATAAATTATGAAAGTCTCAAAGGTTTCTATTAGATTATTAAATACATGATAAAATTTGAAACCTTCTTCAACCTTGCCTTAAAGTTAGAATTGACATTTGTATTGTTGGAGACTTTAAAAAGTATATATAATAAACATTTCTGCATTTAGGAATTACATGGGTTTTCTTCCCAGTGTGCTGACACATTTTTTTTAAATAAATAAAAAAATTCATTACACTTAGAAGGCAATTTTCCTGGCAGAAGAGGGTGTTCTATTGAGATTGCTCAGTCATGAGGTAAAGGTTTTGTAAAATGATGTGACACTTTAATTTCAATAGGTGTTTTATTAGTGTTGATAAGACAGCACACATTAACTAATGTCCAAGGTTTTTACGTAATCATTGTGTGATCATTAACTTGTGAAATGTTAATGCCCATTTTAACAAATAGAAAATACCCTGGGGAAAATGTTGCTTTCTGTCTCAGAATATAAATTTAGTTGTAAATGTCACTGAAGCAGTTTGGTAGATTGAGGTCTAATTTTGTATTACAATGTTAACTTGTTTTTTAGTTATGAGGAATTAAGTGATACATCTTTGTTGAAGTCACAAAAATATTTTCAGAAAGAGTTTGTTAATAGCTTATTTAGAAAACATTAGTAGAAATGGTTATTGTTCTGATTTTTTTCCTGTATTTTTTCAAATAAATTGCCTGTCCATATCCTATGCTCATTGTTTTATTTACCTGTTTTCCTTATGTACCTTTAGGAGCTGATCTTAACTTTGTTAGCAGTTTTACATGTTTGTAGACAATTAGGAATATCTTAGTGTAACTTTACATGAAGAGGGCATAGTGCTAATATTGCTGTTTATGTACCTGGAAATCTACTTGGTTCTTTTGAAAGCACAGAATGGAGATGAAGGAAGTCCTTCACAAAGGCACAGAAGTGAAGTCTTAACATTTAAAAAAAGAAAGAAAACTACCTTCCAGATTCTGACTTGAATTTTTGACTTACTGGTGTCTAGAACCAGTGGTAAGTTGTGTGCTGGCATTATTCCCTTTCATTGTGGTCACATGGGCATATATAACTTCAAGGGAGTGAGAAAGTATAATCTTCCTGTTTTCATAGAAGTGAAATCAGTAATAATGGTGGACAGTCCTGACTATTTACCACCTAAATATATTTTCTTCATGACCACAATAATTGTATTTCCTTTTGACTATGTGCTTAAAGCAATAACTAATTTGAAAATAAATTTGCACCAAGAAAAATTATTTATCTCAAATTATTTCATTTGCTCTTATATATAACTAGAGGCCTGGTGCACAAAAATTTGTGCACTCGGAGGGAAGGGGGGGTCCCTCAGCCCGGCCTGTGCCCTCTCGCAGTCTGGGACCCCTCGGGAGATAACGCCCTACTGGCTTAGGCCTGCTCCTGGGTGGCAGAGGGCAGGCCCAATCCCTAGGTGCAGACCCTGGTCGGGCTCAGAGCAGGGCCGATTGGGGAGTAGGGGTGCCGCCCCCTGTCATGCACAGAGCAGGTCGATTGGAAGGTTGCAATGCCACCCTCAGTCACGCTCAGGGTAGGGCCGATTGGGGGGTTGGGGCACCGCCCCCTGTCACACTCAAGGCAGGGTTGATGGGGAGGTTGCAGCGACACCCCCTGTCACACACAGAGCAGGGCGGATCAGGGGGGTGGGGCGCCATCCTCTATCACCCACAGAGCAGGGCCGATCAGGGGGTTGGGGCGCCGCCACTGTCACACTCAAGGCAGGGCCAATGCGGAGGTTATGGCTCTACCCTGTAACACACAGAGCAGGGCCTGTGAGGTGGGGGTTTTGGGGCACCACACCCTGTCACACACAGAGCAGGGCCGATCAGGGGGTTGGGGTGCCTCACCCTGTCACACACAGAGCTGCAGGGCAGTCAGCGGGTTTGGGAGCTCTCATCTATCAGGCACAGAGCAGGGCGATCAGGGGGTTTGGGCGCTGCCCCCTGTCACGCTTATCCCGGTGCCGGGAGGCCTCGCGGCTCCGCTGATCCCGGTGCTGGGAGGCATATTACCCTTTT
>NW_006290460.1:1043464-1044160 GCF_000327345.1 Myotis davidii
TCTGATGAAAAACTTTTAAGTTTTAATTTGTTTTCATTTTTTATTTGTAATCAATGACAATACATTTTTAGGCAAATAAAGTAACTGTATTATTTTTATTCATTTAATCAGAGTTCAACTCTAAAATTTTAAGAACTGCTCCTTGCTGAAAGTCAGAAGAAGGGAAGGGTCTTACCATTAATGGCCACATTGTGTGTGTGGTGCTCTCTGCTGGGTGCTTTACTTCCAAATGAGAACTTGTTCATTAGTGTGTCACAGTCTGTAAACTCTTTTGTATGCATCAGGTTTCAATGACCCTTTGCAGTGTAGACATTTTCATTTGGTTTGTTTTGCAAGTTTATGAAAAGAGTACAAATGATGCTGTTTTATGTAAGTTTTATTGGGAACCTGAGAGTTTTTGGATCCATCACCAGAAGCTGCTTCTCAGCCCTTCTCAGGCATGGGGGTGCTCTTTCTTAGACTGTCCAACTCTGAACTTGCTCTGAAGCATAAGGTTTTCTATCCACTAAACAGTCGTGTGCTTTTAAGTATTTTTCGCCACATTAGGTTTGTTGGCAGCTACTTGATGAATTCCAAAATGTGCTTTTATGCCCAAAGAGTTTAAATACAAGTTTCCATCAGTGATCTATGCTACTTATATGAAGTCAGTGTTGCTTATTTTTCAAAACACTGTTTTGACCAATGATATTACTCTCT
>NW_006290460.1:1045887-1047066 GCF_000327345.1 Myotis davidii
GTAGGTCACAGTGATGGCGAACCTATGACACATGTGTTAGAGGTGACACGCGAACTGATTTTTTTGGTTGATTTTTCTTTGTTAAATGACATTTCAATATATAAAATAAACATCAAAAGTATAAATCTTTGTTTTACTATGGTTGCAAATATCAAAACATTAATAAATGTGACACAGCACCAGAGTTCAGTTAGGGTTTTTCAAAATGCTGACACGCAGAGCTCAAAAGGTTCGCTATCACTGGTTTAGGACATACCATGAAAGTACCCAGGTAGGAAGACCAGGGGCAGCTTGTCTCAATCCTGTCTTGATCATGTGACTTTGGCTTAGACAGTGATCTTCCACTTTGCTCATTTAGAGATTTGTGCCACTGTTCCTAGCGTAGTTGAGAAGAGGACCTAAATTCCAAGATGAACAAATTGTACAAGAAAATGCAAATGAGCACATTACATAAGACATTAGACGTGGTATGTTCTTTAAGAGCCTATAAGAAGTGGTATGTTGCTTAAGAACCATGTGGAAAGGTGGGGTTTTATAATAGTAGTTAAGAATAGTTAGCAATTCATTACAATAGGCTAAAGAATAATTAGATTTTATGCTTTCCATACCTTTGTGGGGTTTTTTTAATGTTGTTCTTTTTCTTCTCCTCCCCCTCCCCCCTTCTCCTCCTCCCATTTCCCTCCCTCTCTCCCTCCCCCTCTTCCTCTCACTCCTGCTCCTCCTCCTTCTTCTAGCTCAGGCAAGAAGTGCCAAAATAAAAGAACAAAGTCATCATTGCAGCATCTGTGTTTGCAGAAACAACGTTTTATTTTGAAGTTCTCTGTCTCATTGTGGTAAGACAACAGTTAATTCAGATTTCCAATATATAGTCCATCTTTGAGGAGGTTCAAAACCCACAACCTGAAAATCAAAGCCACTTTCCTGTCTACTCCTACTTGATACTCTTCTTTAGTCATGAGCACTGAGATATGCTTTATTCTTTTTTTATTAAAAATTATATTCCAGGGATGTTTAAAGGAAGCCCACTCCCAGAAATCTGTGAAAATGAAATCAAGATAACAAGCCATTAGACCATTTTAAAAATATATATTTGATTGATTTCAGAGAGGAAGGGAGAGGGAGAGAGAGATAGAAACATCAATGATGGGCTGCCTCCTGCAAGCCCCTTATCGGGAGCAA
>NW_006290460.1:1051197-1051762 GCF_000327345.1 Myotis davidii
CGGTGCCCAGATGGGGCCCAGCCATGAAGCAATGCAAGCTGCTGTGGGGCTTTGGGCCTTCTCTTGGAAGTTCTGGGTCTATCTGGCCCAGCTGTAATTTGTTAGGTAATTTTCAGATTGTAAAGGGCCAGGGCATTCATATGCAAATCCTCTATAGCAGCATGGGTGGAGCGGGGTCTCAGGGAATCAATAGAGTGGAGCAAGCAGCTATGGCTGATCCTCAGCCCTGCCCTAAGGGGCCCCGCATCTCAAAGTCCCAGTAATGATTGCAAGCACCTCTGAGGGAAAGCCGCCCTCAACTTCTGAGTTCTGCCCACTGTCAGACAGTCCCATTTCTCCCCGTATGAGACCTGGGTCCCAAGAGATTTCCCGGAACTGGAGTTCAGAGTAGTCGGGAGCTTGTGACTCCCTCCCGATTCAAAAAGACAGCCGCGTCCTCAGGTGCCAGCCCCTTTCTACGCACGCTCAAGCCTCCGTACCTCTGCACTTTACTTCCGCAGCTCCTCTGAGTCTCAGTGAGCTTTTTCCCTTCCTTCTAGTTGTGGAATTTCCACTCAGTGGTGAG
>NW_006290460.1:1055169-1056419 GCF_000327345.1 Myotis davidii
AATGTCGATGCCTCTGCTTTAACTCTTCCTGCCTTCCTAGATCCGACCAGTGTTTTGGTTTCATCCACATATGCTTCTGAATCTTTGTTCTCACTCATGAATTTTGTTAAGTCTCCTAATAGGAATAGCCTGAGAGATGAAAGTAGTAGCTTGTACATATCTCTGAAGGTCACGAAATATAAATCTGATGTAAAATCTCTGTCATCAGTGATGCAGCACAAAAAGTCCCACTGATAATATCAAACGGAGTCATAAAGTTTTCTGTCAGACTATCAGTGTACATGTACACATTAAAAAATAAATGTAGCCCGGACTGGTTTGGCTGAGTGGACAGAGCATTGGCCAGCGGACTGAATGGTCCCGGGTTCGATTCCAGTCAAGGGCATGTACCTTGGTTGTGGTCACATCTCCATTTTGGGATGAGCAGGAGACGGCTGATCGATGTTTCTCTCTCATGGATGTTTCTAACTCTCTATCCCTCTCCCTTCCTCCCTGTAAAAAATCAATAAAACATTTTTTAAAAACGAATGTATTTTTCATCATCATATACTGTGTTTTTGTCACTTGAATGAATTTTATTATTTATTCAAGGTTCTTCACATACGTACACCTTAAGAGATATCAAGTAGGTGTAACATGTTCTCAAAAAATTAGGGTTGGCACACAGAAGAATTTTGAGTCAGAGATTTTGCTGGTTTTGGCAAGCACTCACAAAAAAGCTGCTCACCCCTGACCTAGGCTTTTATTAGTATAGTTATAAAGCATGCATTTGAATACATCAATTCATAGCTAACTCTGGCCTTAAGGTAAGGAATTATAGTGTAAATCATCAAGTATTTATATACAAATAAGAAGGGCCATAGGCAAGAAAAGCAGGCCAAATTCATGTATTAAGTCTAATAGTTTTTTGATGGGATCTTTAGGGTTTTTTATGTATAATATCTTGTCATTTGCAAAGAAGGACAGTTTTACTTTCCTTGTTTCCCTAATATAGTCAGTCCCTGAGAACTGGAAGACACCTCCTCCCCCAGGGGGATAGGTTATTTGGGTGCTCTGTGCCCCTGGCTCACCAGTTATTTATAACATATTTGACCTCCTATCCACTTTTCCCCTCTCAACATATCTTGGGGTTGTCAGAATATTTGGGTCCCTGAGCCTATTCGCCCCCCAAGCTTTTAATCATGTACAAATGTGTGCCCTGTCCTGGTGTACCAGGATCTTCACCCTTAAAAGCTAGTGTAAAATTCACA
>NW_006290461.1:0-1723 GCF_000327345.1 Myotis davidii
TTTACTATAATTCTATGTTTTGTATATCAAACTACAATTAAAATTACAGAGAGTATAAGAAGTGATCTCTTAAGAACACAGGGAAGAATCATAAAACAATGATGATAATGTATGATTAAGTTAATACAGACAGTCCTAGGGTTACATCGGACTCTACATATGCCATTTCATGATTAGACCGCCATGGATATGGGTACACATACAGTTATATGAACAGACATATAGGAATAAATATACAGATAGAGATATAGATACTAGTATAGAACAGGGAGTAGAATGCAGCTTTCTTGCAGTTAGAGTTTAATGGTACATTTTTTTCATCACTTTAAACTTTTCTTTTTCCTTATATCTCTGGGGTGTCCATTATTCACAAGGTAATGCTGGATATTGCTCATTTTATGTAGAGCAACAATTATTGTATTTCTGGAGAATTTTGTCTCTTGACATCTAATGTAATCATAATACATTTGAATTTATATTTTCCATGTAACTATGTTTTTTATTTGATACATTTTTCATATCTATTCTCATGTCTTCCTCCCTTTTGATTAAATGTATATTTTAATCCATTTCCCTTCACAGTACGTCCTCGGGTTATGTCGGGGATCCGTTCCTACGGCGTTGAACTCACCTACATAAGCACCTACATCACTCCTTGGAGAACACACAGAGCACTAATGAAGTGAAACAGTAAAAAAAAATTAAAAGAAAGATTACAATTCCTGACCTTTACTTGTGGTAAATAAATAATAAAAAACAGACCGGCAAACCTCAGAGTGAAGGTAGGGGAGGGTGGGGGTGAGGGGGAGAAATCAACCAAAGGACTTGCATGCATGCAGATAAGCCAAACCAATGGACACAGATGGGGAGGGGCAGGTAGGAGTGACCAGGCCAGCAGGGAGGGGGCAGTTGAGGGCGACCTGGCTGGCAGCAGGGGCCAGTTTGGGGCAAACAGGCCAGCATGCAGAGGCAATGAGCAGTGGTCAGGCAAGGGGGCGAGGGAGTTAGGGGCAACCAGGCAGGCAGGTTAGCGATTAGGAGCCAGTAGTCCAGGATTGTAAGAGGGATGTCCAACTGCTAATTTAGGCCTGATCCCCAGGAACAAGGGTATCTATGAATTAATACGAAGAAATAGTAAGATATATTGCTGAATGAAAATAAAGAAATGTGTAAAAGAGCATTTATAGCATGCTACTTCTCATGTAAAAATGAAGGGAAATAAAATATCCAACTGTCTGCCCATTGAGCAAAAAGAAGCACAGGAAGAATAAATCAGAAACTAATGGGATTTTTTTATCTACAGGAGGAGGGGCAGAAGTGATGGGGAGATGGGTAGAATTATTTGCGTAGTTTTGACTAAGCTGCCTTTTGCAAGTAAAACATGAATAGAAAAGGTGGCTGGTAAAGCAAAATAGACTAAAACAAATCAAATGAACATACAAACTTTAAATTAGCCGAAACAGATTTGGCTCAGTGGATAGAGCGCCGGCCTGCAGACCTGAAGAGTCCCGGGTTAGATTCCGGTCAAGGGCATGTACCTGGGGGTTGCAGGCTCCTTCAGGGCCTTGGTCGGGGTGTGTGCAGGAGGCAACCAATCGGATGTGTTTCTCTTACGTTGATATTTCTCTCTCTTTCCCCCTCTCTTTCACTCCCTAAAGATCAATGCAAAAATATCCTCGGGTGAGGATTTTAAAAAATAATAAAAATTAAAAATATAGAAACG
>NW_006290461.1:1827-4464 GCF_000327345.1 Myotis davidii
TTTATATACGTTCACAATTTTAAAAACAAAGTTTTAAGCTGTGGTATGTTATTAACTGTGGTATAAGTTCAAGATTCTGAAACAACTCACCATGTATCCAAAGATTCAGCAGATAAGTAAACACTGAGGAAAAGATAGTGACTCTCACTCTCAGGGAAAGGAGCTCTGTACATGGAAAAGGAGAGGCTGGAAAAAAAACTCGATGGTGTCAAACCAGAATTGGAGATATCAATTCAAACTCTTGAGCTTTAAAATGTATCAACAGGTTGCAATTTATTTTTATTTATTGTCTGAATATCAACAGCTATATTGCCTCATTCCCCATTATTTGTGTCCCACTCCTGACCCACCTCCTGTGGGTAAACTTCCCTTCACTTTCTTAGTTTCTAGTTTTTACTCCTTTTGTTTCTAAGTATTTCCCAGTTGGCTTCCTGAGATCATTTAGAATCCTTGCGAACCAATAAAAAACACCTAACGCTACAAAATAAATAGTGGTAATGGATTATAACTCAAGAGAATAAGTAAGTGTCCATAATGGTATGAAAAAAAAACCAAACAAATAAATAAATAAATTTGAAAAAAAGGTAATTCCCTTCCTATAGGAGAATACTAATATACCTAACAAACATACAAGAAATAATAGAATTAGGAGAATCACTATTTGGCCACGACATTTGCAATAATTTTTTCATATAAGAATCACCAATAAACTTTTACAGACAATTCCTGGTGACGTTAGCATATATTTATAGATGAGCCATATCTCTACCCTCTCATATACCAGGGAACAAGTTTGTTCATTTTCTCAACATACAGAACTATAGGAATTTGAAGACAATGATTGTGTAGACCACACTATACCAAATCTGTTCAATTCAGTTATTTCTACTTATATACTGGTAAATAACAGATTTTCTTCTTTTTTAATAATATTTACTTTCAATATTATTTTGCACTGGTTTCAGGTGTACAGCATAGTCATTAGACTGGAAATATTGAGAAGAACACTATGTAAAGTATATTAATAACTAAATAATATGATAGGTTTTCTTTTTTTTTCAATTGTTTGATTTTTTTTTTACTTTAAATAATATTTTCCTGAGGAGAACCAAGATGGCGGCATAGGTAAACAGCTATACTTGCTGCCTCTCACAACCACATCAAGATTAAAAGGCAGAACGACGACCACCCAGAACCACAGGAAAGCTAGCTGAGTGGAAGTTCCACAACTAGAGAGGTGAAGAAAGCGCATTGGGACCGGTAAGAGATGCGGAGGCACATAAGCGCTGGCACGTGGATGTGCTGCTCTTTTAATTGGGAGGGAGATACAAGCTTCCACTTGCTGTGAACTCCAGTTCCAGGTGAGACTCTGGGGGACACAGACACATATGGGGAGGAACTGGACTGTCTGGCATCAAGATAGGAACGTGAGGGTGGCTTTCTCGCAGAGGTGCTCACAACCATCATTGTTCCTGCATGGGGGGCTCAGGACTCAGAGACCGGGGGACCTCGCCAATGCAGGGCTGATTGGCAACCATGGCTGCTTGCTCCACACTAGTGATTCCCAGAGACCCCACTCCACCCAACTTACAACCCCACCAAAGCTGTAAGCATCGGCTTTTGCATATGAATGGCCTGTACTTTCTCTGCCTAAAACTTGTAAAACTACAGCTGGGTCAGAGAGCCCCAGAGTTTCCAAAAGAAGGCCCAAGGCCCAATGCTCGGCAACAGCAGCCTGCCTTGCTTCACAACTGGGCCTAGTCTGAGCACTTTCAATCCCCATACAAAGAGGAGGAATCTGTAGATGTCTCTGTAGCTTCTGTTGGGTGGCCACTGACAGTAGCTGACCTTGCACCTCCTTGGAGATCCAAGAGCCAGTGTATCTAGCAGTCAGAGTGAGACCATACCAGATTACAACTCTTCACACCCATAGAAACACACTCAAGGGGCAGACTCAGTGAGCACCAAAACCCCACTGAAGCAAGTCCTGCCCCATAAGAATGTCTCCTGCGAAACAGATCTTCCAGGGTAGACAAGCTGGTCATCACAACCAATTGGCCTGGAGGTCAATTCCTCCCAGTGATACCAACAGCAATCAAGGGTTAACTACAACAAGACGGTGCAAACAGCCCACAAAGGGGTGCACCAAGAGTGTCCACCTCAGGTACTGGAGAGGTTTAGCCACAGGGCCCTATAGGACACCTAGAACACAAACCCACAATATCAACGCAGGGCAGTAGGCAAAATGAAGAGACAAAGAAACAAGTCACAAATAAAAGAAATGGAGGAAAGCAAAACACTGGATATAGAGTTCAAAACCACAATTATAAGGTTACTTAAGAATCTTCTAGAAACCTCTAAGAAATTTAGTGACACCCTCAAGGATATGAAAAAGGACCAATCAGAAATTAAGCATACACTGACTGAAATGAAGAATAATATACAGAGATCCAACAGCAGACTAGAGGATCCCAAGAATCAAGTCAAAGATTTCAAATACGAAGAAGCAAAAAACACCCGACCACAAAAGCAAAAAGGAAGAAGAATCCAAAAATATGAAGATAGTGTAAGGAGACTCTGGGACAACTTCCCGCATACCAACATCCGAATTATGGGGTTGCCAGAAGAAGAGAGGGA
>NW_006290461.1:4497-5815 GCF_000327345.1 Myotis davidii
ACCAAGGTTACTTTACCCAGGAAGGCTATCATTTAAAATTGAGATAAAGAACTTCCCAGACAAGAAAAAGTTAAAGGAGTTTATCACCACCAACCAGTATTATATGAAATGCTGAAGAGTATTTTCTAAGAAGAGGAAGAAGAAGAAAAAGATAGAAATAAAAATATTGTGAACAACAAATGAAAAACAAATACATATCTATCAATAAGTGAACCTAAAAATCAAATGAATAAAAAACCTGATGAAAAAACAGACTGCTGAATGTAATAGGATCAGAGGCATAGAAAGGAAGCAAACAGACAATTCTTGGGGGGAAAGGGTTGTGGAGGTTGCGAGAAGAGATTGGACACAAAGCTTACACCTATGGACAAGGTCAGTGGTGGGGCAGGGAAACCTGGAGTGGGTTGGAAACTGGGTGGAGGGGAAGTATGAGGGAAAAAAAGAGGAAGATCTGTAGTAATCTGAACAATAAAGATTTTTTAAAAAGATCATATACCATGATCAAGTGAAATTTATTCCAGGGATCCAAGATTGGTGCAATATCTACAAAACAATAAACATGATACACCACATAAACAAAATGAAAGATAAAAATCACACGGTCCTATCAAAGGATGCAGAAAAAGCATTTGATAAAATCCAGCACCTGTTTATAGTCATTGTATAAATGCAAGTTAATGTATATGAAAATTTTTGTCAGTTGAAGGTATATAAATATGAAGGACTTAAAATAGCTACTAAAGGGACTAAGAACATGTTGAACAACTTTTGGTCCTCACATCTCCAAAATAATACATTGTTCTTGACTTCTTTAAACAAAAAAAGAGAAGTTTCCATGTGTAATGATTAAAAGCATGGGCTATGATCACACACATTAGACTGAAACGCATGAAGTAGATAATACTTGGTCATTTTTAATTTATAGAAAATGATAACACATATATATATATCAAGTTATATACATGTCACATACATTATAGATACAGATGTACACACGTGTATGCCATTCTGTCCCTTACTGTACTATGTGTACCAAAAGAATTTGTGTCATTTATGTGTCTATGTCTTAAAAGCTACAAAAGTGGAAAGAACACAAATTCTTTTTTAAAAAATATATTTTATTGATTTCTTACAGAGAGCAAGGGAGAGGGATAGACACTTAGAAACATCGATGGGAGAGAAACATTGACCAAATGCCTCTTGCACACCTCCTTCTGGGGATGTGCCCTCAACCAAGGTACATGCCCATGGCCGGAATTGAACCTGGGACCTTTCAGTCTGCAGACTGACGCTCTATCCACTGAGCCAAACCGGTTAG
>NW_006290461.1:6004-11254 GCF_000327345.1 Myotis davidii
TTTATGGGCTATCTTGGTTTTGGAGGTATTTTGGCATCAAGTGGCTGTAAATGGCACCCATCGCTGGAGTGTCCCTGAGTTTACATGTGTGGGTCAATGGGACCTGGTTACACATTACTTTCAAGCAGAAACAACTGACACTGGTTTGCAGGGGCTGATCTATTTCTGCCACAGTGAATTATTATGGTTTGGCCTTGGCCAAAGTAGAAATTATCTCTCTGTGGTCATTAACATGTAAACTCAGCCCGGCTGGTGTGGCTCAGTGGTTGAGCATTGACCTATCAACCAGGAAGTCACAGTTCAATGCACAATCACGGCACATAGCGGGGTTGTGGGTTCATCCTCACATTTCCTAATTAAATCCATACATCAGTCCTACATTCCCCTTGCAGGAGACAGCCCTTCAATGATTCTCTTGGCATCATTAATATTGCTGTCTCTCTCTCTCTCTCTCTTCTTCCTTCCTCTCTGAAATCAATAAATAAAATTTGTTTAAAAACGTAAACTCACAGAACTGGGTGAATGCCCTCTTGTTTCTGTGCAAGAAGGTCTTACTGGTTGCTTTAGGGGTGTGATGATTCCTGGAGCCAGACGGGAATAGAGGAAAGATGCATGAATCGACCGGTGTGAGAAACTAACAGGTATGCAGTTAAAATTCATTGTTTTCCCAGAGAATGACAGTATGAGATGTGATGGTTCTGGTCATCCTTTCTAGGTTCCTGAGACTCCCAAGCCTTCTTCATCCCCAGCAGACAGGAGAGCAGCATGCGGCCTGAGAACCAGAGCAGCATGTCCCAGTTCCTCCTACTGGGGCTCCGCATCCTGCCCGGGCAGCAGGGCGTGTTCTTCACTCTGTTCCTGGGCATGTACCTGACCACGGCGCTGGGCAACCTGCTCATCAGGCTGGACTCTCGCCTGCACACGCCCATGTTCTTCTTCCTCAGCCACTTGGCCTTCTCTGACATCTCTCTCTCCTCTGTCACTGTCCCTAAGATGTCCTTGAACATTCAGACTCAGCTACCATCCATTTCCTATCAGAATGGCTACCATCAACATATCAAGAAATGACAAGTGCTGGCGAGGATGTGGAGAACAGGGAACCCTAACACACTGCTGGTGGAAATGCAGACTGTTGCAATCACTATGGAAAGCAGTATGGAGTTTGCTCAAAAAATTAAATATAGAACTGCCATTTGACTCTGCAATTCCACTCTAGGAATATATCCTAAGAAACTCAAAACACCAATCAGAAAGAATATATGCACCCCTATGTTCAAAGCCGTGCAATTCATACTAAGAACAGGAAACATCCCACCTGTAGATGAATGGACAAAAAAGCTGTGGTGCATTACACCATGGAATACTATGCAACTGTAAAAAAAAAAAAAAAAAAAGATCTTTTACCCTTTGAGACAGCATGAAGGAACCTGCAGAGTATTACACTAAGCAAAAAGCCAGTCAGAGAAAGACAAGTATCACATGATCTCACTTAAATGTGGAATTTAATGAACAAAATAAACTGATGAACAAAATAGATCCAGAGACATAGAAGCATGGAACATACTGTCGGATCTCTGAGGGAAGGCAGGCGTGGTTGGGTGGGAAGAGATCAACAAAAGAAATTGTATGCATGTATGTATAATCAGTGGATCCAGATAATAGTAGGTGAAGGTCTGGGGTAGGGCATGGGGGCAGGCTACAAGGGTTAATGGAGGGAAAAGGGGACAAATGTAATACTTTCAACAATAATTTTTTTTGAAAATTTGTTAAAAAAGGATAAAAACAGTAGCTTTGGAAACATTATCATATGCATTCTGATAACATGTACTGGAATATCAGCTATAAATCTAAGCCTGAAATATACATACAAACATACTAGTACATAAATATATACATACTTGTAGCCCTGCACAGGAATGCGTGTGCCAATAGGACGCTGCAGCCCTCCTGAACCTCTCCACCTCCTGTAGCTCCCCCGCCCTCCCCTCTTGTTACCCTGCCCTCTCCTGTAGCTCTCCACCTCCTGCTTTCTTGCTGCCCTGCCCTGTCCTGTAGTTCTCCGAAGCCCACTTGTACCTCACTGGCCCAACCTCTTACTGATCCGTGATCTTGTCGTGATGCGCTTGATCATTACGCCTCTGGGCCTAACAGCTAATTAGTATATTCCACTCTTATTATATAGGATACAGACACAGAAGGTAAACATAGTAAAATGTTAACCATTGGGGAATTGGCTGAAGATTGACCAGGAATTCTTAATATCATTATTACAACTTTTCTATAACTTTGAAATCATTTCAAAATAGAAAGTTGAAAAATCTTTTTTCCCAGCTGGAGCAATGCCCAAGAACAAAGCAGTCCAGGGCATGACTGGAATCAGGGACACTGTCCCCGAGGACTCCAGTCCCTCTGGCTCTTGGACACACAGCTCCCAACGGGAAGTCAGAAATCAGCCACAAGCTTGGGGACTTGTTTGCAGACCCTCATTAGCAGTTAATTGTCATTTGTGGAACCATTTCTCTAGATCTGGATAAGGTAAAGTAAAGTCTGTAGAAGTGCCAAATCCCCAGATATTTTCTCTGTGTGTCTGATGTTAGGTCTCCTGAAGAAAAGCTGAGGAGATGAGCGATAATCTGGAGCAGAAGGTGTCTGAACTCACCAATGAGCCCAGGTGAGAGGAGCTGGAAATCTGCCTTTGCCGATGGACCTGCCTGTGTGCTAGTGGGTTCATGTGTGAGACTCTGTGTCCATGACCCTGTGTGTGTGGACATATTGTATATGCTTGTATATGTGCTGTTTGATAGTTGTGTGTGTTTGTGCTATGAATCTGACTCACAGTCTCATTTTACCCTATGTAGACCAAGTTATCAGCCTCCTTGTGTGTGGTTGGGACTCCTGATTCAGGTCTGTGTCGTAAAAACTGGCATCACAGCTGAGCATTGAGAGTGACACTGTTGTCTCTGCGGCTGGACAGGAAGATGCCGACCTCATAAGGAACCAAGGTCAGCTCAGAGGCAGCTCAGACCTCTGCTCAGCAGTGTGTTGTGGTGCACATGTGAGCTGTGCCTGGGGGTGACGCTCTAGTGTGTGAGAGCTGGAAGTTATGTTATTGATTTTCTCTGTGTGTGACCATGTGTGTGTGACCATATGCATGGGTGTTGATGGTGGTTTAATGACTGTGCCTATGACTAAATAGACTTAACTGCCTATATAGTAATCGGCATACTGACCACTCGTCCCCCCAACCCTCTCCCTTATACAGATGTCCACATCTTAGTCCTTGGAACCTGTGGATACCGGTACGCATAGTATAAGAAACGTTGAAAATGTGATTGAATGCAGGGGCCTTGAGGAGGAGAGATTTTCCTGAATTAAATGGGTGACTCCAGTCTAATTACATGAGTCCTTAAAAACAGATAACTTTTCTTGGCTGAATTAGAGATGAGATGGAAGAAGAGAGTAAGAGAAAAAGAGAGAGAGAGAGAGAGAGAGAGAGAGAGAGAGAGAGATCTGTATCCATGACTCAATATTTCCTAAAGTGTCCTCTTTCTGAGGCATCATTACTTAAGATACTCAAATTCTAATCAACACCCTGTTTCTTGAAATGGATCTGCTATCATTTTTATGTACATGAGTGGGACTGAATTGCTCAGAATTTTCCAACGTTTCTTTATTTTTACTAAAAATCCAGGGAAACAAACACACTAACTAAGCTTAAACTCCTGGCATCATGCTGTGGGAAGGTATTGGGCAGAATTATCGTTAAATAGTGATGAGACCTTGGGGAAGTTATATAAAATATTGGTCTCACTTTCACATCTATAAAATGGAAATAATTACACTAGTTTTGTGAATCTTGCAGAGGCCCTCAGTAAATACTATTGAATAAATACACCTTAATGTATTTGAGAATTTTGTCAGTGGGAAAGTAAATAAATATGAAGGAATAAAATTATCTAGTAAAGGGAATAATTTTTGCACAACTCTGGGTCCTCACAGCTCTAAAATAATATATTGTGCTTTGCTCCTAAGCAAGAAAAGGGAAGTTTCCCTGTGTAACAGTTAAGAGCATGGTTTCTGATCACACAGACATATTAGACAAAATCCCATGAAGTAGCAAACACTTGGTGATTTTTAATTTATAGAAAATGCTAATATATAGATATATCAACTTATAAACAGTACCTATCACATATGTAATAGATACTAATAGACACACGTGTATTTGTGTGCCATTCTGTTCCTGCTGTACTGCTGTGTGCCTACAGCATTTGTGTCATTTATGTTTCTATTTTGTAAAAACTAATATAAGTCAAAGAAGACAAATCCTTAGAGCAACTGTGAAGACATTTTAAAATCTGGGAATGTAAGGCTGATGTGAGGATTTAATTGGGAAATGTAGGTAAAGTCCTTAATCTGGTACCCAAATGTTCATCTAAATGATCAGCACTATTATGAAAGATACTTTGTGGACTCTTCTGGTTTTGAAGATATTCTGGTATCAACTGGGTTTCAATGGCCACCCATTTCCACAGTGTCCCTGAGTTTACAGCTGAAGGTCAAGGGGAGCCAGCAGGTTCACAGGAGATCTGACAATGCTCCAACAACGCCCACTCAGCACTGGAGTCTCACGTTACTTTCAGGCAGAAACAACTGACACCACTTTTCAGGGGCTCACCTTCCATTCCTGCCACAGTGAATCATTATGGTTTGGCTCTGGCCTGGTAGCAATGGTCCCTCCATGCTCACCAAGATGTAAACTCATAGAGGTGGGCACCTTGCTTTTCTTGCTCACTGCTGCACTGCAGTCCTTAGTAGAGGTTCTGACACAGACGTGATGCTAAAAGTAATAATTGAATAAACAGTGAACCCCTCTTCTATGTGGTGAGGTCTGGTGACTACTTTCGAGGTTCATGTTTTCCTGGAGCCAGACTGGGAGAGAGGGAAGAGGCACACATCCACAGGTGTGAGAAAGTAATATGAAAGTATTTAAAAATGAATAGTTTTCCCAATAATGACAGTATGAGAAGAGATGTCCTGTTCATCCTTTCTAGGTTCCTGAGACTCCCAAGCCTTCTTCATCCCCAGCAGACAGAAGAGCAGCATGAGGCCTGAGAACCAGAGCAGCGTGTCCCAGTTCCTCCTCCTGGGGCTCCCCATCCCGCAAGGGCAGCAGGGCGTGTTCTTCGCCCTGTTCCTGGGCATGTACCTGACCACGGTGCTGGGAAACCTGCTCATCATCCTGCCCTC
>NW_006290461.1:11555-14033 GCF_000327345.1 Myotis davidii
TACTTTTTCTCTGCATCATGGGGTCCCAAAGACATAATTGCTTCAGTCATGTATATAGTAGTTACCCCCATGCTGAACCCCTTCATCTACAGCCTGAGGAACAGAGATATCAAACAGGCCTTAGAGATGTGTGTTAAGAGGATTAAGTTCTTTAAGTGGCAATCACTAAATCCTCTGGTTGCAGTCAGGAGCACAGGGAAATATATCTCCTAAAATTACTGAATAATCAACATCTCCATATAACTTTAATAGAATATGCATTCTGTTGTCATGTACAGTGTGGTTAATATGTAAACTAGGTCAAGTTTGCTACATAGATTGTTAATAATGTTATATTCCCAATTAGTAATTTTTGCTTGTTCATCATCTCATAAGATATATGCAAAATCTTATGCAATATATATTGCACAATTATAGTTGTGGATTTGTCTTTTTCTCCTTTGAGATGTGTCAGCTTTTGCTTAAGTATTTTTTATACTATGTTATTGATGACATACTGCTTTAGCCTCATGATTTGATTCTGGTAGATTTATTTCTACCTGTTTCATTAATGCTGGCTTTTGATGACTTCAAGTTGATTGTGAGGATCTCTTCCCAACTGACATTCAGTGACATCATGTTGGTAGATTGCAATCAGCCATGATAAGAAAAACTACACCATGAGAAATGGCATATGCTACAAAATAAGGCTTTTCAAACAAGAGGGCCAGACTTTTCAAAAATACATGCAAAAGCACACCACTGCATTTATGATTAGGAGATGTTTCTAGTAATGGGCTTTACCTTAACTACTCGTCTACTTCTAATATTAGTATAGGTACTTTACTATAATTCTATGTTTTGTATATCAAACTGCAATTAGTAATTAAAGAGAGTGTAAGAAGTGATCTCTTAAGAACACAGGGAAGAATCATAAAACAACAAGATCATGTATGAGTAAGTTAATACAGACAGTCCTCGGGTTTCATCAGACTGTACATATGCCATTTCGTGATTACGTCGCCATAGATATAGGTACACATACAGATATACGAACAGACATATAGGTCTAAATATACAGATGGAGATATAGATACTAGTATAGAATAGGGAGTAAAATGCAACTCTTTTGCAGTTAGAGTATAATGGTATATTTTTCCATCACTTTAAACTTTTCTTTTCCTTATATCTCTGAGGTGTCCATTATTCACAATGGAATGCTGGATATTGCTCATTTTATGTAGAGTGACAATTAATGCATTTCTGGAGAATTTTGTCTCTTGACATCTAATGTAATCATAATACATTTGAATTTATATTTTCCATGTAACTATGTTTTTCATTTGATACATGTTTCACACATATCCTCTCTTGTCTTCCTCCCTTTTGATTAAATGTATATTTTAATCTATTTTCCTCTATAGTACATCCTCGTGTTACATCGGGGATCTGTTCCTATGTCACGGAACTCACCTATATAGGCACGTACCTCACTCAGATGGAGCACATACACAGCAGTAATGTAGTAAAACAGTAAAAAAAAATTTAAAAGAAAGATAACAATACCTAAACTGTGCTTGTGGTAAATAAGTAATAAAAAACAGACAGTCACACCTCAGAGGAAAGGAAGGGAAAGGTGGGGGGGTGAGGGGGAGAGGTCAACCAAAGGACTTATATGCAAGCATATAGGCCTAACCAAAGGACACAAACAACAGGGTGGTGAGGGCATGAGTGGCAGGGATAGGGGGTGACGTGGGGATAAGGACACATATGAAATAACTTAATCAATAAAACAATAAAATAAAATAAATTGACATCTATACTAATAAAAAACAAAGATGCTAATTGGCAATACCTCTGCTACATCCATCAGCCAATCAGAAGAGTATCCAAATTAACCCAACAAAGATGGCCGTTAAATTTGCATACTGCACATGGGATCAAGGCCTCTGATCTGTGACCAGGGAGGCAGGCAGGCAGCACCAGATGCTGCCCACAGGATCCGAGCCTCTGATCTGTGACCTGGGGAGGCATGGCAGGCAGCACCAGATGCCGCGTGCAGGTCTGGGCCTCCGATCTGTGACCCGGGGAAGCGGGGCAAGCAGCATAAGATGCTGCCCCGTAGGGTCCAGGCCCCAGATTGGGACAGGGGAGGCAGTGCAGGAAGCACCAGACGCTGCCCGCGGGATCCAGGCCTCAGATCTGTAACCCAGGGAGACTGCGAGAGGGCACAGGCCAATCTGAGGGACCCCCAATGAGTGCACAAATTTTCGTGCACCGGGCCTCTAATAAAAAAATAAGAAGCAGCCGAAACCGGTTTGGCTCAGTGGATAGAGCGTCGGCCTGCGGACTGAAAGGTTCCGGGTTCGATTCCGGTCAAGGGCATGTACCTGGGTTGCGGGCACATCCCCAGTAGGAGATGTGCAGGAGGCAGCTGATCGATATTTCTCTCTCATCGATGTTTCTAACTCTCTATCTCTCTCCCTTCCTCTCTGTAAA
>NW_006290461.1:14187-15947 GCF_000327345.1 Myotis davidii
GCAAAAGCAATGGTGATATGGGTAGAATTATTTGCGTAGTTTTGAATATGTTGCCTTTTGCAAGTAAAACATGAATAGAAAAGGTGGCTAGTAAAACAAAATAGACTGAAACAAATCAAATTAACACCATAATAACACTAAAAAGGAAAATAAAATAAATAACCTAAGTAGTTCTTGAACCTAGAATTTTGCTCTGAACTCCAGTTCCAGGCGAGACTCTAGGGACACAGACAAATATAGGCAGGAACTGGACTGTCTGGCATAGGGACAGGAACATGAGGGCGGCTTTCTCACAGAGGTGGTCACAGCACTGGGGAGAGGGACGCAGAGACGCAAAGACCTCTCCTGTGCAGGGCTGACTGGCAGCCATTCCTGTTTGCTCCACCTTGGTGATTCCCAGAGAAACCACCCCATGCAATTTACAACCCCACCCAAATTGTGCACATCGGCTTTTGCATATGAATGGCCTGTCCTTTCTCTGCCTAAGACCTGTCAAACTGCAGCTGGGTCAGAGAGCCCAAGAGCTTCCAAAAGAAGGCCCAAGGCCCAGCAGAAGCAGCCTGCCTTGCTTCACAGCTGGGCCTAGTCTGGGAACGTGCAAACCCCATACAAAGAGGAGGAATCTGGAGATGTCCCTGTAGCTCCTGCTGGGTGGCCCCAGACAGTGGCTGACCTAGCATCTCCTTGGAGATCCAAGAGCCAATGTACCCAGCGGTCTCAGTGAGACCATACCAGATTACAAATATTCACATCCATAAGAGACACACGCAAGGGGTAGACTCAGTGAGCACCAAAACCCCACTAAAAAAGTCCTGCCCCATTTGGGTGTCTCCTGTGCAACAGATTAACTAGAGTAGACAAAGCTGGTCATCACAGCCAATTGACCTGGAGGTCAATTCCTTCTGGTGATACCAATAGCAGTAAAGGGTTAACTACAAAAAGACTGTGCAAACAGCCCACAAGAGTGCACCAACAGGTTCCACCTCAGGTGACTGGGGAGGCTGAGCCATTAGGCCCTATAGGAAAACTAGCACACAAAGCCATTCTATCAACACAGGGAAGCAGCTAAAATGCAGAGACAAAGAAACATGTCACAAATGAAAGAAATGGAGGAAATCAAAATACTGGATATAGAGTTCAAAACCACGATTATAAGGTTACGCACGAATTTTATAGAAACCTCCAAGAAATTTAGTGACACCCTCAAGGATATAAAAAAGGACCAATGAGAAAGTAAGCATACACTGGCTGAAATGGAAAATAACATACAGAGATCCAACAACAGACTAGAGGATCCCAATAATCAAGTCAAAGATTTCAAATACGAAGAAGCAAAAAACACCCAACCGGAAAAGGAAAACGAATCCAAAAATATGAAGATAGTGTAAGGAGCCTCTGAGACAACTTCCAGCATACCAACATCCGAATTATGGGGGTGGCAGAAGAAGAGAGAGACCAAGATATGGAAAACCTATTTGAAGAAATAATGACAGAAAACTTCCCCTACGTGGTGAAAGAAATAGACTGACAAGTCCAGGAAACACAGAGAACCAAGAAAAAGAGGAATCCGATTAACCTTCCTGGAGAACCAAGATGGCGGCATAGGTTAACGCCGGAGTTTGCTGCCTCGAACAACCACTTCAAAAGTGAAACTAAAAGACGGAACGGACATCACCCAGAACCACAGGAATGCTGGCTAAGTAGAAGTCCTACAAGTAGGAGGAAATAGAAATGCATACCAACACTCAGAGGAGGCGCAG
>NW_006290462.1:0-1006 GCF_000327345.1 Myotis davidii
ATAAATAAATAAACACACACACACACACACAAAAGAAAGATAAGGAAGGGAGGAAGGAAGGAAGGAAGGAAGGAAGGAAGGAAGGAAGGAAGGAAGGAAGGAAATAACCTGGAAAAAAATAAATAAAATAAAAGAGACAGTCAATTAAAGAGCTTCCCAGGAAAAAAAAGGCAAAAGGAGTACATCATCATCAAGCCAGCATTAGAAGAAATTCTAAAGGGACTGCTGTAATGAGAAGAAATAGAGAAACCCAGGCATACAGATTAAAATGGCAATAAATAAGTACCTATCAATAATAACCCTAAATTTAAATGGATTAAATGCTTCAATGAAGCGGTACAGAGTAGTAGAATGGATACAAAAACATGACCCAACTATATGCTGTCTACAAAAAACCCAACTCAGAACAAAAGACACACATAGGAAGAAAGTGAAAGGATGGAAAAAAATTTTTCCATGAAAATGGAAAAGAAAAATCTACTGGATTTTATAAATGATTTGGGCAATGTACCAGGATACAAAATCAACACTCAAAAATTGATGTTTTTTTTTATACACCAATAATGAATTATCAGAAAGAGAAACTAAGAAAGCAATCCCATTTACCATTGAAACAAAAAAAAATTAAAATACTTAGGGATAAACTTAATCAAGGAGACAGAAGGCCTGTACTTGGAAAACTACAAGACATTGAAAAAAAAGAAAAGAAATAGAGGAAGACATGAACAAATGAAAGAATATACCATGTTCACGGATTGGTAGAATCAACATCATTAAAATGTCCATACTACCCAAAGCGATCTATAAATTCAATGCCATCCCCATTAAAATACCAACAGCATACTTCAAAGACCTAGAACAAATTCTCCAAAAATTCATCTGGAATAAAAAAAAGACCCCGAATAGCTGCAGCAATCTTAAGAAAGAAAAACAAAGTTGGAGGAATCACAATACCAGATTTCAAGTTATATTACAAAGCCACCTAACTCAAAACAGCCTGATAATG
>NW_006290462.1:1412-2782 GCF_000327345.1 Myotis davidii
GCATATTTCAGATCTAAAACAAATACTCCAAAAGTTTATATGAAACCAAAAAAGATCCCAAATAGCTGCAGCAATCTTGAGAAAGAACAAAGTTGGAGGAATCACAATACCAGATTTCAAGTTATACTACAAAGTCACGGTAATCAAAACAGCCTGGTACTAGCACAAGGATAAGCATATAGATCAATGGAACAAAACAGAGACCTGAGAAATCAACCCAAGCCATTACAGTTAATTAATATTTGAGAGAGGAGGCAAGAGCATTAAATGGAGTCAACAGAGTCTCTTCAATAAATGGTGTTGGAAAAATTGGACAGATACATGCAAAAAGATGAAACCAGACCACCAAGGAAAACAGTGTGGAGTTCACTCAAAAAATTAAAAATGGAACTGCATTTGACTCAATGTTTCTCTTTCTAATAATATATCCTAAGAAGTCTGGAACAGCAATCAGAAAGAATGTATGCACCCTTATGTTCACAGCAGCACAATATACAATAGCTAAGATGTGGAAACAGCCCAAGTGCCCATTAGCGGATGAGTGGATAAAAAAGTTGTGGTACATTTATACTATGGAATACTATGCAGCAATAAAAAATAAGTGTATCTTACCCTTTTGAGACAGCATAGAGGGACCTGGAGAGTATCATTCTATGTGAAACAAGTCAGCCAGGGAATGACAAGTTCCACATGATTGTACCCATATGTGAAATCTAAGTAACAAAATAAACTGAATGGAGTGGATACAGAGACTTGGAAGCATGGGGCAGAGTGAGGAAACTCAGAGGGAAGATGGGGGAGTGTGGGTGGGCTGAAGGTAATCAACCGAGGACCTTGTATACGTATATGAATAACCCTTGGACACAGACAATGTGGTGGTGAAGGCATGGTTCAGGGGGCTAGGCTGGACTAGAAGGGTTCAATGGGGGAATAAAGGGAACATATGTAATACTTTTATCAATAAAGAATTATTTTAAAAAGAAATAAAGTAGCTCTGTTCTGATTGGCATGTCTAATAAATAATTTATTATATAAATGGAGCATTCTTAAAATTAAACTATGATACTTAAAATTAGCTAAATTTAAACAATATATATTTTACCAGAAATTGACTCACCATTTTAAGAACTCAAATTCATATAAGTTTGGTGAATGTTTGGCATCAAGTCTGGCTTAATAGTTTGGGTTTGTGAAAACAGCTATGTATTCTCTGATTTACTAGGATTAAGTATAATATAAGAATACACTTCCATGCTACTTGAGTAGTTCTTTCATTAAACTGACATTTCATTGATCAAATGAGCTACAATTACTTCTACTAAAACTTGAACATCAAGCCCTGTCCCGACCTGCGGGACAACAACGGGGGA
>NW_006290463.1:0-542 GCF_000327345.1 Myotis davidii
ATATGCTAACAGAGGAGATAAAATAGAATCATCCTGTATATTAAAAGACCAGCCACCATAATCATAAGGACCGGAACTACCAGAGACCACAACCACCATAGCCCCTCAACTGGCTGGCTCCACCCCCAAGCAAGCGGTTAGGGGCAATCAGGCAGGCAGGCAAGTGGTTAGGGTGATCAGGTAGGCAGGCCAGCAGATAGGGGGAATCAGGTAAGCAGATGGCTCCTCGCAGAGCTGGCCCTGCCCCCCAGCAAGCAGTTAGGGGTGATCAGGCAGGCAGGTGAGCAGTTAGGGGTGATCAAGTAGGCAGGCAGCCCCTTGCAGTGATAGCCTCACCCCCCAGCAAAGAAAGAGGGAGGCCCAGGCCACCGGTGGCAACTCTGTGGCAGGTGGGCAGCCGGCCAGCTATTGTCCTGCAGATGGAGGCCCAGGCCAGCCAAGCCATGGCACCCCACACCTGTCCCCAGCAGAGGGAGGCCACCGGTGGCGGAGGGGGGGGCAGTGCAGTGCTTCACAGATGGCAAGCAATGGCAGTGGCGGGG
>NW_006290463.1:3799-5914 GCF_000327345.1 Myotis davidii
CCCAGGGAGGAGACCCATGGCCCAGAGCCCAGCACTGTCACGACCTCCAGTCTCACCCATGGTGACAGCACATTCTCTGTTCTGACTCTGCCCCTGCAACCCTGCTCTGGACTTGGCCCCACCCAAACATGACTCTTCTCTACCTCTTCCATCAGAAACCTATTGTATGTAGATTAGGGACCATCAGGGCTGAGAAATGAGGATGAATGACAAATCCATTCCTTCAGACCATCCTCTCAGCAAGGACCAGGGAGGGCCCAGGAAGGGCAGCACTGTCCCATGGCACAAGACAGGCCAGACCCCAACTGGACATGGTGTCAATTCTAGGGGAGGGCAGGAGGAGGGAGAGGAAAGAGTTAAATGTCCTGGCGTCAAAGGATTTGTACAAGAGGAACAAGGTTCCCTCTGGGCTCTTCCATTGCCATCAAAAGACCCTAGCTGGGCCAAAGTATATAAATTGATTATAACACTTCATCTGTAAAATGGGCCAACATTGCTACTGCTGTCTCTTCCCAATAAAGTTGTACATCTGAGGGAGGTTGTGCAGGTCAGAGGGGTTGTGCAGGTCATACCCAGGACTTGTGAGGATCACAACCTGCTTTATGGCGTGAAGGGACAGAAACAGGCAGAGAGGAAATGAAAAGCTGCTCCAGGCAGGAGAGATGCAGAAACATAAAATGTGTGATTCATGCTGGAGGTGAGGCTGAGTGAGATTACAATATTATTTTCCTAGAGCTATGACTCCTTTAATTTTGCTGGAGTTAATGTCTTTGTACAGTAAACCAGAGACTATTTTTATCAACGTAGGGGAGGAAATGAGGGCCCAATCCTGGGGCTGCTGACTGGGAAGTGATTTATTTGAAACAAAGGTTGACCATTTGCTGATGACAGAGTCTGAAGGGGGCCCTGGGTCCTGCTCTTGTCTGAGCTCAGCACCGCAGTCCTCAGTGACATGGGGACCACTGAGGGCACCTGGCCTCCGCTAAACCAGGCCCAGCCACACAAAAGAAACAAACACCGGGCCAGGCAGGCAGGACATCTTCTCCAGCATTCCTGGGCCACCAGCCTCCGGCCTGGAGTCACAGAGCCCTAGGTAGCAGCACCTGAACTGCCAGCGAGCACAATGGACACTTTGTGCCTGACATCCGCCCAGGCCTGTCATACACTTCCCATCCAGGGTCACATGGCGCAGGACTCATCAAACAGACCCATCTGCAGAACAGTTGTATTTGGGTTTTCTCAACAGAGCTCACACTGTTTGGAAGATGGAACTCATCCCTTTGCAGATTTGCTGTTTGATTTGCTGGAGTTTCCTGACCAAGAGGAAACAGCCCTTCCCTGTGGACAGCATGTCTGCCCCTTCTATTTCCAAAGCATCTGCTTTCTTAATTCCAGGGGACCATCCAGACACCCGACATCACCCTCTCCCTGAACCTCAAAGGCAACCAGGAGGGGAGCTGCCATCCAGGAGGGGTAACCAGGCAGCAGGCCAGTTAGTGGGGGCTTCGGGAGGGATTGACCCACACCATCTGCCCCCCTGTCCCCGCAGGCTTGAAACCAGGAGCAAAGAGCATGGGGCTGCCCCGCCCCACATTCAATGGTCACAATTCCTGATCCCCAAGTAAGAAATGAACCAGAGCTCAAGGATTAGGATAATCAGAGCATGCACAGCCCTGAGATGGGGTCCCCTGGCACTACCGGAAAACATGAGATGAGGTGTCAGGACCACTGCCAGTCACCTGGCCACCAGAGGCCTGAGGGCTGGATAGTGGGGAAAGGTGGACAGGAGGCACATCGTAGTGTGAATCGGGTCTGCTGTCAGGATCCTCTCCCCCTCTGAGGCAGCTCACAGAACAGCTACTGCATTTCTGAACTAAAAATTAACACACAGGCTTTACACAATTTTTTTTTCATTTGTGAATTTATATATTTGGGATGTCCTAAAGAGGTTTTAAAAATCATATGTAGCCCTAGCTGGTTTGGCTCAGCCTGTAGAGCGTAAGCCTGCAGACCAAAAGGTCCCAGGTTCCATTCCCACCAAGAGCACATGCCTGGGTTGCAGGCTTGATCCCCAGTAGGGGGTGTGCATGAGGCAAACAATCAATGATTCTCTTT
>NW_006290463.1:6763-7617 GCF_000327345.1 Myotis davidii
CAGGCTGGTGCAGGAGAGGGCGGGCAGGAGAGGGCGGGCGGGCAGATAAAGGGTGGGTTGGAAATGCTGCCACAGCAGGAAGGTTTTTAGGCACCAGAATAGGGGGATCTGATTTATATTTTTTAAAGATCACTCGGTGATTTGACATTTGAAATGATATTTGACATGTGTCCTGAGAGCCAGGCAGGATTTGGGCAGATGAAGACGGTGAGATGTGCTTCAGGTGCAGACAGTGGACACGGCCTGGAGCAGGACAGATGGACACTGGGGACCAGAGCACATGCCTCTCAGAGCCTGTGAGTGATGGGACAGGGCAGGGAAACAGAAGACCCTGCATGGAGGGGACAGGGCAGAGGGGGGAGGGGACCCTCCATGGAGGGCAGAGTAGGGGAGATAGGGAAGCCTCCATGGAGGAGGCAGGGCAGGGAGGAGAGGGGACCCTCCTGGGAGGGGGCAGGCATGGAGGAGAGGGGACTCTCCATGGAGGGGGCAGGGCATGGAGGAGAGGGGACCCCTCCATGGAGGGGGCAGGGCAGGGGAGACAGGGAAACCTCCACGGAGGAGGCAGGGCAGGGGAGACAGGGAAACCTCCATGGAGGAGGCAGGGCACAGGAATAGGAATCCCTCCTTTGAGGGAACAGGAAAGGGGGAAGAGGCCACCCTCCATAAAGCCGGAACAAGGGACCCTCCATGTAGGGGACAAGGAGGGGAGATAGGTGACTCTCCAAACCAGATAAGAGGAAGGTCTCTTATCTCCTCTCCTTGTCCGTTTCATGGTGCATCCCCTTTCCCCACTCTATGGAAGGTGCTCTCACCCCCTACACTGTCCCCTTTAAGGGGGATCCCTATTCCTC
>NW_006290464.1:0-200 GCF_000327345.1 Myotis davidii
CAGAGACATAGAAGAATTGAAAAACTGTCAAACTCAGAAGGATGGCAGGGGAGGGTGGGCAGGTTGGGGGTAGAGATCAACCAAAGAACTTGTATACATATAAGCATAACCAGTGGATGTAGACAGTAGGCCTGGGCTGGGGGTAGGGCAGCCTGGGAAAGGTCAGTGGGGTAAAAGGGACATAGGTAATACTTTCAACA
>NW_006290465.1:0-971 GCF_000327345.1 Myotis davidii
CTGCAGGGTGCCCAGGACCAAACCAGAGAGGACGGGCCCTGCATTTGTCCACTATCCAGAACCAGCATTTTATTGCTGGCATGTACACATGAACTGTCGGACATTGAAACTTGGACTCAGAACTGTTGGACATTGATTTTGGGACTTAAACATTTTTTGTTCTTATATGTTTATTTCTGTTTTTTTAAGGAAAAATAAGGGGGAAATGTGGGAAACAGTTTATTGCCTTCACTATCTGATAAGCATAGACAGAGAACCCCCTGAAGGCTGGGTGCCTTTGAAGCCCAAGCAAAGGTTGTAGCTAGGCGCCACCTCTGTTTGTCCAGACAGTGGTAGCTGAAACTACTCTCCCATTTATTATTATGTAAATCCTTGCTGATGAGCTAGTCTGCCTGTTGCAGGGGGTCACCTGCCTAAGGGCTATGCTATGGGTGCATCCCAGATCAATAAAAGCTTGGTGAGGCCTGAGCACAGGAGGAAGTCCTTCCCCTTGAGTTGGACTTGCCCGCCTGGTCCCCCAATATTTCCAAATTATCTCTTGTCTTTTCATTTTCATTTCTGTGCGGCTCTGCTTCCAGTTCCTGAATCCTGACCCATGGGGGACGTGCGAAGGAAACACTCAACAGTAATCCTCCTGCTGCTGATGACTTTCGGCCCTTGCATTATTAACACACTAGTCCAATTTGTCAAGAAATGTATAAAAGTTGTTCAGTTGATAGTTCAGTTGTTTCATGATTGAGCTGGAAGTGCCCAGACAAGGCGGGAATGAAAGGACAGAACAGGACTGATAGCTGTGTCCTTAACCCCTCTTGCAAGAAAAAGCCTTAGAATGTATCAGTTACACAGCCTTCCCTTATCTCAGCCAATGAGAAAGTGGGAGAAACTAGCCCAAGGCCAAGAGTATGCTAGCCACCCCGCTATCTTTGTGTAACCAGATGCTAGCTGCACCCTGCCCTTGCATCACTAGCCCC
>NW_006290466.1:0-422 GCF_000327345.1 Myotis davidii
GCCGGGGCCAGGGCCAAACAGACCTCAGGGCTCATCCCTGGGGAAAAGGTCCCTGAAAAAATCTTTGATTCTCCGGCGAATATTCCCGAACTTCTCATGAAGCCATTGTTTACCTCTTTCAATGAGGTCGCCCAATATGACGTCCTTGATCTGTGCAGGGAGAGGAAACGGCTCCATGTGGGGCTGGGCCAGGGTCAGGAGCCCCCACCTGCACCCCCTTCCTGGGCCAGCAAGACGCCATTGGCCCCGACTCCCCCTCTGCCTGCGACCTTGGGAGCCTGTGGTGGAGCCCCCACCCCTTAAACAGATGAGGAAACTGAGGCCCAGAGACGCCCAGTGGCTTCCCCAGGTCCAGGCCCATCCAGCCAGGCCGAGGCGGAGCCGGCTGAAAGCTCCTCACCGCAGTGAGCGGCTCCCCAGCC
>NW_006290466.1:4208-6150 GCF_000327345.1 Myotis davidii
TGTGAGCACTGATCTGCTGTCTATTTCTAAGGACCTGTCTGTTCTGGTTCTAGCTCCTCCGAGGCATCAAGCCCAGCTGGAGGGGCTCAGGGGTGAGCATTGACCTGTGAACCGGGAGGTCATGGTTGGGTTCCCATCAGGGCACAGGCCTGGGTTGCGGGCTCCATCCCCAGTGTGGGGCCTGCAGGAGGCAGCTGGTCAGTAATTCTCTCTCATCATTGAAGTTTGTCTCTCTCTCTCCTTCGCCCACCGTGCTGGGCTGCATATCTGGCGCTTTGGTCAGGTGAGGCTCTCTGTCCTCGAACACAGAGAGAGGAAGGAGCTGACATCCGGCCAGGCTTGAGATATGGTCTCACGGCGCCTTCCCAGCACTCGGGCCTTCTTTCTCAGAAGGCCTGGAAGTCTCATTCCAAATTTGGGAGACAAAGAACTGGAAAAAGTAAAATTAAAGAGAGTGTCCTCCATACTGGGGGCCCAGAATTTGAAAGACACATTTTTCTCTGGGCCTGCACAGAATTTAATAATAAAATGGACTCCTGTAGTCGGCACTGCAGCTCAGTCTCTGCTCCGGCAGGCGCTGTAACTGTAGTCACTGGCCAGCTTAATAAAGGCTCCTAAATTTTGATCTGAGTCCCTGGTGGTCCTCTCTGTGGGTCACCCCTTTACACCATCCTCTCTGAAATCAATTTAAAAAATATGTATAAGAAATAAAAGCCCTAACCGGTTTGGCTCAGTGGAGAGAGCGTCGGCCTGCGGACTGAAGGGTCCCGGGTTCGATTGCAGCCATGGGCATGTACCTTGGTTTCAGGCACATCCCCAGTGGGGAGTGTGCAGGAGGCAGCTGATCGATGTTTCTCTCTCATCCATGTTTCTAAATCTATATGCCTGTCCCTTTCTGTCTGTAAAAAATCAATAGAATTTTTTTTAAAAAAAGAAATAAAGGAATCAAGGTGTGACTTTGTGTGAGTCGGTTGAGAGGCTTGGTTGACAATAAATAAACGTGGAACACGAAGAGGACGTTCCTGAGAGGCAGGAGGGACTAGGAGCTCAGGCAACCGGAGCGGAAAGACCCTGAGGATGAAACGGGGACGGGAAAGCCGACCCAAGAGTGGGTGCAGCGCTGGTCCCCGGGGACGCCTGGCCCAGCCTGGAGGCCGCGGGCTGGGCATGGGCCTGCTGGACTCCACCGCCCAGCGTCCGCCTTCCAGGGAGACCGCTCCTGGGCGGGTCCACATTGGCATATGGCTGCAGGGCTTCCTGCTCTTGTCAGGAGGGCTCCTGGGAGGAGCCTGGAGCAAAGGAATCCTGAAGGCTCTCTCCTTCCCCCTGGGTGCAGCCACCTCGAGGGGAGACCTGGGGTCTGACGGTGTCCGAGGCTGCCCTCCCCGGTCGAGCTTGGGGGGCACATGCTCTGCATGGAGCTCAGCATGTCTATCACAGAGCCAGGGACAGGCTCAGCCACAGCCTCTGTCCAGGACTCAACATCCGCCCCGGCCGGTGTGGCTCAGTGGATAGAGCGTCGGCCTGCAGACCAGAGGGTCCGGGTTCCATTCCTTCAAGGGCACAGGCCTGGGTTGCAGGCTCCTGCCTGGCCCAGGCCCTGGTTGGGGTTCGTGTAGGAGACAGCCAATCGATGTGTTTCTTTGACATCTTGTTTCTGTCTTTCCCTCTCTCTGCCACTCTCTCTAATAATCAATGAAAAAATATCCTTGGGCAAGGATTAACGAAAACATAAAATCAAAATAAAAAAGGCAAAGTATTACAGAAAAGAAACCTTTGTACTCTCTTAGTAGGAATACAAATCAATACAGCCATTATAGAAAACAGTATGGAAAATCCTCAAAATTTAAAACAATGCGGCTACAATATGATCCAGTAATTCCACTTCTGGTTATAGATCCCAAGGAAAGAAAATATTACCTTGAAGTGATATGTACACTCT
>NW_006290466.1:7300-8045 GCF_000327345.1 Myotis davidii
CACCCAGGGAGTTCCTGTTTTTATTCATTTAGAGAGAGAGAGAGAGAGAGAGAGAGAGAGAGATCAATGTGAGCGAGAACATTGATCTGTTGCCCCCAAATGCTCCCCAACCAGGGATGGGCCTGAGAGCAGGAAGTGCCTGACCCGGAAGAACCGAACCCTTTTGGTCCAGGACGATGCTCCAATCACCTGAGCCACCGGCCAGGGGTCCCCCCCCACCCCGCCCCCCATTTACTGATTTTCAGGAAAAGAGACACACAGAGCCGCACGGCGTCACAGCGGAGAGCGAGAGACGGCGACGCAAGTGACAGTGACGCCTGAGCAGGTGGCTTTCCCAGATTTTATTGGTCAGAGCCCAGAGGCCGGGGCCAGGGCCAAACAGACCTCAGGGCTGTTGCTCAGCGGAACGTTTGGAGGCAATCCTCTTGATTCCCTTGCCAATCTTCTGGATCCCGCCCCCAATCGGGCCTCTGTTGTTCCAGAGGACTAGGCCCCCCCTAATCAAGGGCCAGATTGCAACGTCCTTGATCTGTGCAGGGAAAGGAAACGGGCTCCATGTGGGGCTGGGCCAGGGTCAGGAGCCCCCACCTGCACCCGCTTCCTGGTCCAGCGAGGCACCTCGGGGCCCGGCTCCCTCTCTGCCTGCGACCTTGGGGGCCTGTGGTGGAGCCCCCACCCCTTAAACAGATGAGGAAACTGAGGCCCAGAGACGCCCAGTGGCTTCCCCAGGCCCAGGCCCCTCCAG
>NW_006290466.1:9492-9945 GCF_000327345.1 Myotis davidii
GCTCCCTGTTGCCTCACAGGCTGCTGCTCAGTGGGCGAGGTCGCTCCAGGGCCACGTGAAGAAATGGTTTCCCAATCTCCCCACCTGCTCCTTCTTCCTCCTGGGACACTTCCCCTCCCCACCCCATCCCCTTGCCTGGCTCCTGCACCCCTTCCCTTCCTCCCCTCTGAATGCAGCCTCAACCTCCAGACACCACCACCTCCAGGCTCCAGGCTGCCCCAGACCACAGTCACCATCCTCACCACCCTCACCATCCTCACCACCCTCACCACCCTCACCATCCTCACCATCCTCACCATCCTCACCATCCTCACCATTGTCACCATGGTCACCATTGTCACGGGGCTCCTTTCGCTCTGATGACCCATTCCCCACCCCCCTTTCAAGAACCCCGCTACCCTTCACTGGCATGTGTGCCTGGAGTCTTTGTGTGTGTGTGTGTGTGTGTGTGTG
>NW_006290467.1:0-686 GCF_000327345.1 Myotis davidii
ACAGAGAAGCATGGATCAGATGCTCAAAACTCAAATGGAAGGCAGGGGATGGTGGGGGCGAGGGGGAGAGATCAACAAAAGGACTTGTATGCATGCATATAAGCATAAGTGATGGATGGGGACAACAGGGGGCGGGGGGGAGGGCAGGATGGGGGGGATGAGGGGACATTGGGGGGATAAGGATACATTTGTAATATCTTATTCAATAAAGGGAAAAATATTGAAATAAGAACACTGCCACTGACAGTAGTTATTAAATAATGCTTAATGAAGGATCTACCTGCAAATTGATAAATCTCAAGTATATTTAAGAGGTTTAATCATCTACACTAATAAAAGAGAAACATGGTAATTGGCGTACAACCACTACCCTTTTCATTGGCTAAACAGCGAGATATGCAAATTAACTGTCAGCCAAGATGGCGGCCGGCAGCCAGGCAGCTGATGCGAACAGGGAGGCTTGCTTGCTTCAGTGACAGAGGACTCCAACATTCTCCACCTGACTTGCCGGCCTCTCAGCTGCAACTCTAAGTAACGATTCAGCGGGGCTTCAGCCAGCCGGACTGCAACATTGTATCAAATACAGACGGTAAACAAAGGCCAGAAACCTGTTTTCAGCAGCCAAGGCCTCAGAGCTAAAGCTGGCCCAGAATAAAAAAAAAGAAAAAAGAAAAAAAGGATAGGTG
>NW_006290467.1:1630-5602 GCF_000327345.1 Myotis davidii
GAGGGACTCCCCCTCCCTCACGAGTGCACAAATTTTTGTGCACCAGGCCTCTAGTATATTATATTAGGATATGGTGCACAAGCAAGTTATAACATTTAAAAATAAATTCATATTTTAATACCATAAATATAACAATTAATGATGTAAATTCAATAATGCAAAACAAACAATGCAAATTAATATTAATATGATTGCAGTTTTAATTGACACTATTAGTGTCTAGCTATAATACTCAATCTAAAATATCAACAAATATTGACTCCCTGAATTTGAGGCACACAAAATCTCATGGATGTATCTATTATGTGCTATATTGGTGCGTGGATTCAGAAACATTTATTGTAATCATTAGGTGGCTATAGGACTGGTTTTACTTACAAAAGTGTCACACCTTTTTCTTTTAGCTCGGGTTCCTATCCAGAATACTGGGACTCATCTAAAAGGTGATTGATAGTAACTATAATTTTTTACCTGTAAGCACTCTGGCTACTTTGAATAAAAATAATTTCTTATTAAAGCAGAAAAAAGTCAACCAAAAACTCTCTCTTAGTGCCCAAAACACACCAAAAATTCTGGCCCATAATTGAAGCTCCCTTAGAGTCCATAGAACTGGAAATATTAGGTTAAGATTTACCTTCTCTTCATCAATTTATAATCCAGTAGTTAATACATGTACAGTGCCTTACTCTGCATTCCATACAGTGATACCATATCTGTGGTAGAGAAACTATTATATGCTCAGAAAATATATTTCTTTTTATTATTTAGTAAATAGCCAAACCTCATTTCCTGAGCACTCCTGCAATTAGGTGAGGACATGGAATATTCACTGGAAATGCACACTACTTCTAGGCCCGACTTCTAGAACCTCTTCAGAAATCCTGCATGTGGTCTCTCTTTCTCTAGTCTCTGTCTGCCAAAAGAGCTTCCACTGGGAAGCTCTAAAGCTCCACAGGATGGTTGATCCACTAAATGGAAGAAGCCTAGGCTCCTGATTAAGATCATAAAGAGTTTCTGCTCCCCACCAATCGGTATTAGACTTAGATCTGAGTGAAAAAGTTTAATTTGCTTGGTCACCAATTGCTTGGAGTGTTTGTTGCTGCAGTCTACTCTTTGGAGCTCAACATCTGCCTATAGAGTAAAGGAGCCTTAGTCGTACTGACAGTTACATGACATGGGGAACTCACTCCAACCTGGAGCCTTACTGACATCCTCACTTTGTGTTCAGCACATTTTCTATAAGAGATCGCCATGGACACAAACAACAATATAGTAATGGCCAGAGGTGGGGCTGGGTGGAAGTGGGCAGGGGCAAATGGGGGATATCTGTAATAGTGTCAACCATAAATAAATAAATAAATAAAATTTATATTAAATATATATTTAATGAGTTATATTTTTAAAATTCTAACTTGGTGATAGCAAAATCCTCACCCAAACTTTCAGTTATGTGAGGTGTTGGGAAAGGAAATTTGGAAAAATTTGTTAACACCTTCCCATAAGTCAAATCCTACAATAGACCCATCCCAGAAGATGAGAGCTAGTTTTGTGTTCTCACTTTGCTTTGTTTCATTTTATGGTAAGTTTCCAGTCACTTGTATAACCATCTTCCAATGCTATCCTCTCTATATAAAAAAGAGGTAGAAAGGCAAAATAGTTAAGACAATAATTACTTGAGAATCAATGGGAGGATTAAAATGAGAATTATCTTTCCTGCACCAATCCAGAGGGTAAATTACTACATGATACGGAGCTTAAAAACGAAATTTTGAGTTGATTTGTTTTAGCATCATTTTCAGAGAAACTGCATTTTAATTTTCTCGTTGTTTGGTAGTTGATCAAAATTCCAGGATTAGCAGTTTTTATATTAGTAGTATAAGTCACATATGCCCACAGACATCATAAACATTATTGAATAATATTGAAGATAATTATGATGCCAATGATGTCAATTAAATAACATTGGGAAAATAAATTTCTACATGGCAATATTAATTCAAAGTAGTTCTTGTGTATCAAGCCATGGAAGAAGTGAACTCACACAGTGCAGTAGGTGGTTAATTTGCTCTGTATATGGTAGTTAATTTATAATACACATGATAACATAAGTAATTTGGAACTATAAACATGCAAATGATGCACCAAAATGTTTTACAATTCTTAGTTCAGTGCTTGTATAATTAAGACTTTCTTTTTTAAAGTATATAGCATTTGGTCAGCAATGGCCTCAAGAGGCAAAACTATTAAACAATAATATAGCTAGTTCTTATTTATTATAAAACTAGTTACATAATAGCTACAGGTAAATAATCAAGTAAGTAAACAACTGATAATTAAAATCAGACTAAATTACAAAGAAGGCGGGAACAGAGCCGAGAGGAAACAGTGTGGTCAAAATACAAAATGGTGGAGTATATCAAGAGAAGGGGGAGCTAGTCTCTTTTAGGCAAGATTAAATTCTTTACTACACATATGATCTATGAGATTATCACCAATATAATAAAACATATATCTCTTCAGTAATCTCAGTCTTCTTTCTCTTATCCCTATCCATTGCAGAAATACCAAGATAAAGGTAGATCCAGTCTTGTAGGATTTTTGTAGTTTCTCATCCTACATTTAAATCCTTTATCCATTTTGAGTTTATTTTTGTGTATGGTGTAAGTTGGTGGTCTAGTTTCATTTTTTTGCATGTGTCTGACCAAATTTCCCAGCACCATTTATTGAACAGACTGTCTTGACTCCATTTTATGCTCTTGCCTTCTTTGTCAAATATTAATTGAGCATAATGGTGTTTTTTAAATATGTCATTGGTATTTTAATGGGGATTGCATTGAATTTGTGGATTGCTTTGGGTAGTATGGACATTTTAATGATGTTCATTCTGCCAATCCATGAACATGGTATGTTCTTCCATTTATTTATGTCTTCCTCTATCTCTTTTACTCAATGTCCTGTAGTTGTCACCATCTTAGTTAAGTTTATTCCTAGGTATCTTAATTTTTTTGGTGCAACAGTAAATCTGATTGTTTTTTAGTTTCTATTTCTGTGAGTTCATTATTGGTGTATAAAAAGGCCATGGATTTCTGGGTGTTAATTTTGTATCCTGCTACATTGCTGAATTCATTTATTAGGACTACTAGTTTTTATGGAGTCTTTGAGGTTTTCTATGTACAGTATCATGTCACCTATGAATAAGGACAGTTTTACTTCCTCTTTTCCAATTTGGATGCCTTTTACTTCTTCTTCTTGTCTGATCGCTATGGCTAGCACTTCCAGTATTACATCAAACAGGAATGGTGAAAGTGAGCATTTCTGTATTGTTCCTGTTTTTAGGGGGAATTAATTTATTTTTTGCCCATTTAGTATGATGTTGGCTGTAGGTTAGTCATATCAGGCTTTTATTATGTTAATGTATGATCCTTCTATTCTCACTTTGCTGACAGTTTTTATCGAGAAAGGGTGTTGGACTTTGTCAAATATTTTTTCTGCATCGATTGACATGACTATGTGATTTTTGTCTCTCAGTTTATTTATGTGATGTATCATGTTTATTGATTTGCAGATATTGTACCAGCGTTGCATCCCTGGGATAAATCCCACTTGGTCATGGTGTATGATCTTTCTAATGTAATGCTGAATCTGATTTGCTAGTTTGAATGCTTGGTAGAACTCCCTTATAAAGCCATCCAGACCAGGGCTTTTGCTTGCTGGAAGATTTTTGATCACTTCTTCAATTTCTTCAGTGTTTATTGGCCTATTCAGGTTTTTTTATTCTTCCTGATTAAGTTTGGGGAGCTTGTATTTTTCTAAAAATATGTCCATTTCATCTAGGTTGTCCATTTTGTTGGAATGGAGTGGTTCATAGTATTTTTTCATAATCTTTGTATTTCGGTGGGATCAGTTGTTACTTCACCTCTTTAATTTCATATTTTGTTAATTAGGGTCCTCTCTCTTTGCTTCTTGGTGAGC
>NW_006290467.1:5782-16325 GCF_000327345.1 Myotis davidii
GTTTTTTTGTTGTATATTGCCACAATGCTTTCTATGTCTTCTTTGGACTCTTTGGAAATCCAATCATTGTTTAATAGCATGCTATTTAGCCTCCAGGTGTTTGATTATTTTAATTGTTGTTGATTTCTACTTTTATGCCAGCTTGATCTGAGAGCATGCTTGATATGATTTCTATCTTCTTGAATTTGAAGAAACTTTGCCTGTGCCCCAATATATTGTCTATCTTTCAAAATGACATGTGTGCACCTGAGAAAAATGTATATTCTGTGTCTTTGGACTGAAATGTTCTGAAGATGTCAATTAATTCCATCTGACCTAGTGAGTCCTTTAGTATTGATGTTTCTTTGCTGATTTTTTGTTTAGAGGATTTATCCAGTGGTGTTAGTAGGATATTAAGTCTCCTATTATGACTGTACCACTGTCAATCTCTCCCTTGATATGTTCCAGAAGTTTCTTTATGTATTTGGGTGCTCCTGTATTGGGTGCATATATGTTTACCAGAGTTATATCTTCTTGTTGAATTGCTCCCTTTAGTATTATGAAGTGGCCTTCCCTCTCTCTTGTTATGTCCTCCACTTTGAGGTCTAACTTGTCAGATATAAGTATTGTTATCCCAGTTTTTTTTTTCATTTCTATTCGCATGAAAAACCTTTTCCATCCCTTCATCATCAGTCTGTGTGAGTCCTTTGTTCTGAGGTGCATCTCCTGTAGACAGAAGATATATGGGCCATGTTTTCTTATTTGCTCAGCTAACCTATGTCTTTTGATTGAGCCATTTAATCCATCAGCATTTAAAGTTATTATTGATAGGTACTTGTTCGTAGCTATTTTTATACTTTATTCCTGTGTTCCTTTTCCCTTCCTATACCCTTTTTTTTTTTTTTCAGCAGACCCTTTAGCATTTTTGAATTACTGATTTGGTGGTAATAAACTCTCTTAGCCCTTTATTATCTGTGAAGCTCCTGATTGCACCCTCAACTTTGATTGATAGCCTTGCCAGGTGCAGTATTCTTGGATTCAGACTCATGCTTTGCTTGACTTTGTATATTTAATTCCATTACATGCTGGCCTGATGTGTTTCTGTTGAGAAATCAGTTGATAGCCTGATGGGAGATCCCTTGTACGTAACTTTCTATCTCTCTCTGGCAGCCTTTAAGATTCTTACTTTGTTGCTGGTGTTTTCAAATTTAATTATAATGTGTTTTGGTGTTGGTCTTTTTGGGTTCATCTTGTTTGGGACTCTGTGAGCTTCTTGGACTTGTGTAAGTTTTTTGTTCCAATATTAGGGAAGTTTTCTGTCATTATTTCTTCCAGCAGGTTTTCTATTCTTTGCTCTGCTTCTGCTTCTTCTGTTACCCCTATTATGTAGATGTTGTTTCATTTGGTGTTGTCCCAAAGTTTCCTTAGGCTCTCCTGTTTTTTAAGTTTTTTTTTTTTTTTTTTTTCTTTTCAGTTGCTGCCCTGCTTGGCTATTTTCTCCGACCTAGTCTTCTAACTCACTGATGCAGTCTTCTACTTATTTTAGTCTACTGTTGATGCTCTCTATTGTGTTCTTCATTACAATGATGTCATTCTTCATTTCTTCTTGGTTCTTCTTCATTTCCGCTGGGCTCTTATACATATTGTTGAATTTATCTTCCATCTTTTCCAGCGTCCTTATGACTATTGCTCTGAATTCTTACTCTGACAAATTGCTTGCCTCCCTTTTGTTTACTTCCTTTTCTGGTGATTCCTTCTTTTCTTTCATGTGAGGGCAGTTTTTTTTTTTCTCTCCACATTTTCACTCCTCCCTGGGTGTCTGTTTATGTGGCTCACTCTCTAATGCATTGACTTAAAGGCACAAAATACAACTTGACAAGACGCAACACAGAGGGCACAAAACATGAATGCTTTCATGATACCAATAACCCCATATAAAGGAGACCACCAGAGAAAAGAGAATTAGGGGAGAGAAGATAGGGCAAAAATGATATTGAGAAAAGAAAAAAAATTAAGAGAGAAAAGAAAGAAAAAGAATGGGGAAATATATGTATGTGAAGAGAAAACTCCTAAAAACCAACAACTAATCCAAAAATTACAAACAAAAAACACCTAGAGAAGAATGCAAACAACAAACAACAACTAATCCAAAAAATGCAAACAACAAATACCCAGATGAATCTGAAGAGGCATAACTTATTTCTGGAAGGTAAGGTCAAGGAATTGAATGAATGGAGAAATGGTCATGATTCAGTATAGAGGAGGTAGAAAGACAATGAGTGTATAAGAAGAAAAGTAAAAGATAAAATACAAAATATAGAAAAAATAAAAATATGTAATATATATATACCAGTGCCACAGAACACAAAATGTGTGCACATTAAAAGGGAATTAATTAGAGGAAATATTTAATATTTCAATTTGCCCTTTATAATAGAAGTGTTAGAGATGAAAGAAAATTAGTAAAATGTATCTGGGGCATGATGCGGGATCCAGAGTCAAGTCCCTGCCCACCTGCATGCACCTTGAAAACACATGAGACCCAGATCCGGCTGACGCCATCCCCATGGGGCAAGATCCAGACGTGGCCAGCCCCATCCCAATCAAGCCCTGCTGAGTGGAGGGCATAGCCTCAGGTCCCCCAGCCCACTGCCAGGTGGGAGGCGCAGCCTCAGGTCCCCTGGCCTGGTTCTGGGGAAGGGAGCATGGGCTGAGGTCCCCCAGCCCAGCCCCAAGGTGGGGAACATGGCCTCAGGTTTCCTGGCTCGTGGTGGGGGGTGCAGCCTGAGATCCCCATCAAGCACTGCTTCACTGGGTGTGTGCCTCAGGTTCCCCGGCCCAGTTCTGGTGTACTAGGTGTGATCTGAGGTCCCCCAATAAGCCCCACCAAGTGGGGGGAACACCTGAGATTCCCCATCAAGCCCCACCAGGCACGGGGTGCAGCCTCAGGTCCTTAGCCATGGCTCAGTGCCACGTAGCCTCAGGTTCCTGCAGATCACTCGTTATGGGAATCCTGTCTCCACTGTGGATGCAGCCATCTTGTGTTATAGAACCCTGCACCCACTGTGGGTGAAGCCATCTTGTGATGGTGTGAAGGAGTGAGGGTCAATTTGAATATCACATCTTCATTATATAGGGTACATATCCTATGTAATGAAAGGGTGATATGCAAATTAACCATCACTCCATCACAAAGATGGTGGTGCCCGTAGTCACAAGATGACGATGCGCAGTTCTCTCAGCCCCGCCAGAGTCCCCCAGTCATGGGAGAGTGGCCTCTGAGAGCGGGTAGTGTGAGCAGCATGCCAGAATGCTTGCTTCATTGCCACAGTGACAAGGCAAGCATTCCACCCTGGCCACAGAGGAGGGCACAGATGGGCCTCTGGCCAGGCCAGGGCACGAAACGCTTGTGTCATCGCCCTGGTGATGAGGCAAGCATTATGTGCCCTGCTGTGGATGGGACTCTGGACTGTGGAGAGTCTCTGGGAAGCTGGTGCAGAGCAGCCAGGCCCCACAGAGAGCTACTGGCACACAAATTTGTGTGCAAGGCTACTAAGATTATATATAGATTATATAGAGTTTAAAAAAAATGTTCCTTTCTTTAATTTATCTATGTATTCACTTTTTTTGGAAAAGCAGAATAGTGCTCAGATAGGCCTGAGTTGGGTGACTGAAGAGTAGATAAGTATTAGTAGGAGAAGAGAACAAGTGAGGAGAGGAAAAACAGAAGCAAAAAACACAAAAAACAAAACAAAAAAAAAACAGAAAAAATACCAAATTAAAGAAAAATCAAAGAAACAAGAAAACAGAAAGGAAAAAAAAAATTGGCTAGTGAAGAAAGAGAAGAGAGAAGTGGGCATGGACTTGGAGCAGGGGAGAGGAAATTACACATATGAGTATGATCATTTTTTAACATGGAATCAAAAGAAAGGATAGAGAGAAACTAAAGCAGGAACAGGGTACAAGAAATAGGATGAAAAGGGGTAAAAGTGAGCAAGAGAGTGTTAGCATAAAAGAAAAATTGAGATAGAGTAAAATAATTCTAAAAGAAAAAGAAAAATAGAATGTAAAACACTAATACAAAAATAACATAAAAATAAAATAAAATAAAATAAAATTTTAAAAATGGTAAAATAATAGTAATAATAAAAATAAAAAATAAAAATATCATAATAAAAAAGAAAAATGAAAGGTGAAAAAAATTAGTTTCTTAAGTAAAAGATAAAAAATAAAAACTGAAGTGGTGAAGGCTATTCATGTCAATGGTGCTTCAATAACCCCTGAGGACTGGTTTAAGACCACTCTCTACTATTCTGTCTGGCATGTCTGTTTCCTGTCACATAGTCAGCACAGTGTTGAATTTCCCTGCGATCCACTGTTCCTCATCTAAAAGAAAAAGAAAAATAGAATGTAAAACACTAATACAAAAATAACATAAAAATAAAATAAAATAAAATAAAATTTTAAAAATGGTAAAATAATAGTAATAATAAAAAATCCCTCTGCTCACTTTGTTTCTCTGCCTGGCTTCAGTTGTATTTATACAAGAGTCAATTTCTGACACAACCTTTGGGTGGTGGTGTTTATGTATTAGTTTCTGGGACCAAATGGCCCTTCAAGCTGGTGTTTAGACTCTTCTTTACCTGCTGCACTTAATACTAGGTTGGAGGGACAGACTGACCCACAGCTGGTTTCCTGCTTGTCTCTCCTTATCTGATCCTCAGTTTCCAAAAAAACAACTTTCCCCTGCAGTCTTGGTGAGTGTTTTTAATTGTAAGTTCCTATGTACTGGGCTTAGCAATCAAAATCAAGGACGTAAAAAAGACAAAGGAATAGTGCCAACTGGCATCTTTCTCCCCCTAGCACTCTGCAGCCAGTATAGAACTTTAGACTGCCTTTCTGGGCACAGTCTCCCATGGCTGTGGGCTTAGATCTAGAGTCGCCCTCTGCCAGCAGCCCTGTGGACCCCCTTCCACATTTGAGGGCTACACTGACCCCAAGGGGCACAGATTTTGTGGGGCGTAGTCTCCCTCTGAGACTCTGGTACTCGCTGGGTGTGTTTCTCCCTCCAGCCTGGATCCCAGATCTCACCTGTCTCTAGGCAATCTCTGACCTTTCTGTCCACAGATTGCCTTACCAGCTGTGTTTAATTCACCAATTCCAGGTGGGTGTTGTTCAATTCAGCTGTCCCTTCTAACTGCTCTGTGAGAAGGCACAGGATCTGTCCTTGTATTCGGCCGTCACCTTGTCTCCCGCTGCACAAACTTTTTTTTTTAAATATATTTTATTGATTTTTTACAGAGAGGAAGGGAGAGAGATAGAGAGTTAGAAACATCGATGAGAGAGAAACATCGATCAGCCGCCTCCTGCACATCCCCCACTGGGGATGTGCCCGCAACCCAGGTACATACCCTTGACCAGAATCAAACCCGGGACCACTCTGTCCGCAAGCCGACGCTCTATCCACTGAGCCAAACCGGTTTCAGCCTGCACAAACTTTTTAGGTGCCTGTGGCCAGGGAGGTTGGAGTTTCGGTGTTCATGGGTTTGCAGCTGAGGCAGCTGGTCCCTGGTCATTGTGGTTTTGGGGTCCCAGGAGGTATCTGAGATCTCCTCCGTTGAAGGTAAGGCTGGGCTTCTCATCACAGGGACTCTCCCCTTCAAGATGGTGTGGTCTCTATGGCAGAGCTGGCCGCTCTGGGAGAGATTTCAGCAGTAGTAGAGGCTGCACAGCCAGGGAGCCTTGTCTGCCAGTCCCCAACAGTCCTGTGGAATATAGCTATCCCTTACTCACAAATACAGACACTCCCCACACAACCAAAAACTCTCCTCTCACTCTTTCATTCACACACTATCTTGCAGCTTGCTGTCAGGTTGGCCACCATCTTGAATTCCTTATTTAAACTCTTTATTGCTGAAAGTGTTACATGTCTCCTATTCCCCCCAATAAACTCTCCCCTTCTGCTTCCTCCTCCAAGACCACACCCTTATCCCCCAACTGTCTGTGTCCATTGGTTATGCTTATATGCATGCATACAAGTCCTTTCATTGATCTCTTACCACCCCCGTCACCTAATTTCACTCTTAATTTATAGGTCTGTTCAATGCTTCTATGTATTTGCATCTATTTTTATTCATCAATTTATGTTGTTCATGATATACCACAAATGAGTGAGATCATATGATATTATCTTTCTCCAACTGGCTTATTTAGCTTAGCATAATCCTCTCCAGGTGTATCCATGCTGTTGCAAACAGTGAGAGTTCTTTCTTTTTTACAGAAGTGTAGTATTCCATTGTGTATATATCTCACAGGTTTTTAATCAAATCATCTAATAATAGGTACTTAGGTTGTTTCCAAATCTTAACTATTGTAAATTGTGCTGCTATCAACATAGGGGTGTATACATTCTGTTTGATTGGTGTTTCTGAGTTCTTGAAACATATTTCTAGAAGTGGAATTACTGTGTCAAATGGGATTTCCACTTTTAATTTTTTGAGGAAACTCCATACTGTTTTCCACAGTGGCTACACTGGTCTGCATTGCCACCAACAATGTATGAGGATTCCTTTTTCTCCACAACCTCGCCAGGACTTGTCATTTGTTGATTTGTTGATGATGGCCATTCTTACATGTGTGAGATGGTATCTCATTGTCATTTTGATTTGCATCTCTCCAGTGATTAGTGACTTTGAGCATTTTTTTCACATGTCTCTTGGCTTTCTGTATGTCTGCTTTCAAGAAGTGTCTATGTAGGTCTTTTGCCCATTTTATGATTGGATTTTTTTATCTTCCTTTTTTTGAAATTATATGAGTTCGCTATAAATTTTGGAGATTAAAACTTTATTGAATGTAACATTGGCAAATACTGTATGTTCTCCCATGCAGTGGGCTCTCTTGTTTTGTTGATGGTTTCTCTTAAGGTAAAGAAGTTTTTTTTATTTTGATGTAGTCCCATTTGTTTATTTTCTCCTTAGTTTCCATTGTCCTAGGACAGGGGTGGGCAACCCTGGGCACGCTTGCCAAACATGGCACGCCAGTAACTTTTGCTGGTACACGAAACCCTCTCTTATAATCTTCCATTTACAGTTGTGAATCTTTGTTCTCAGTGATGAATTTTGTTAAGTCTCGTAATAGGAGTTGCCTGACGGATGAAAGTAGTAGCTCGTGCATATCTCTGAAGGTCACGAAATATAAACCTGATGTAAAATCTCTGTCATCAGTGATGCAGCAGCAACAGTCCCACTGATAATATCAAACGGAGTCAAAGTTTTCTGTCGGGCTGTCAGTGTACATGTATACATTACAAAATAAGTGTATTGTACTGTGTTTTTGTTGCTCAAATGAATTTTATTATTTCTTCAAGGTTCTTCACATACGTGCACCTTAAGAGATATCAAGTAGGTGTAATATGTTCTCAAAAACTTAGGCTTGGCATGCAGAAGAATTTTGAGTCAGAGATTTTGCTGGTTTTGGCACGCACTCACAAAAAGGTTGCCCAACCCTGTCCTAGGAGCTGTATTAATAAAGATATTGCTGGAATATATGTCTGATATTTTGCTGACTATGGATTCTTCTAAGATTTTTATGGTTTTAATCTTAAGTTTAACTCTTATGTCCATTTTATGTTTATTTTTGTGTATGGTGTAAATTGGTGGTCTAGTTTCTTCCCTTCCTTCCTTCCTTCCTTCCTTCCTTCCTTCCTTCCTTCCTTCCTTCCTTTCTTTCTTTTTTATTTTTATGCATGTATCTGTTTAATTTTCTCAACACCATTTTTGAAGAGACTGTCTTAGCTCCATTATATGCTCTTGCCTCCTTTGTCAGATATTAATTGAGAAAAATGGCTTGGGTGTATGTCTGGGTTCTCTGCTATGTTCCATTGGTCTATGTGCCTGTTCTTCTGATGGTACCAGGATGTTTTGAGTAGAGTCGCTTTGTAGTGTAGCTTGATATCTGGTATTGTGATGCCTCCAACTTTGTTCTTTCTCAGGATTGCTGCAGCTATTCAGGGTTTCTTTTTTATTCCAGATGAATTTTTTGAAAGTTTGTTCTAGGTCTTTGAAGTATGTCATTGGTATTTTAATGGGGATTGCATTGAATTTATAGATTGCTTTGGGTGGTATGGACATTTTAATGATGTTGATTCTACCAGTCCATGAACATGTTATATTTTTCCATTTGTTTATGTCCTCCTCTACCTGTTTTTTCAGTATCCTGTAATTTTCTGTGTACAGATCCTTTACCTCCTTGGTTCAATTTATTCCTAGGATGGAGACTAAGAAGAAAATAAACAAATGGGACTATATCAAAATACAAAGCTTCTTTAGAGCAAAAGATACCATCCACAAAACAACAAAAAAGCCCACTGCATGGGAGAACACATTTGCCAATGTTATCTCTGATGAAGGGTTAATCTCCAAAATTTAGAGGAAACTCATACAACTTAACAAAAGGAAGATTAAACAACCCAATCAAAAAATGGGCAGAGGACCTAAATAGACCGTTTTTGAAAGTGTACATACAGAAGGCCAAGAGACATATGAAAACATGCTCAAAGTCACTAATCATCCGAGTGATACAAATCAAAATAACAATGAGGTACCATCTCGTACCTGTCAGGATACCTATCATCAACAAATGACAAGTGCTGAAGAGGATACAGAGAAAAAGGAACCCTCTTGTACTGCTGGTGGGAATGTAGACTGGTGCAGCCACTGTGGAAAACAGTATGGCATTTCTTCAAAAAACTAAAAATGGAACTTCCATTTGACCCAGTGATCTCACTTCTAGAAATATATACCAAGATAAGAGAAACACCAGTCAGGAAGGATATATTCACCCATATGTTCATAGCAGCACAGTTTACAATAGCTAAGATTTGGAATCAGCCTAAGTGCCCATCAGAAGATATTGGATTAGAAAACCGTGGTACATCTACACAATGGAATACTACGCTATGGTAAAAAAGAAGGAATTCTTATCATTTGCAACAGCATGGATGGACCTGGACAGCATTATGCTAAGTGAAATTAGCCAGTCAGAAAAAGATAAATATCACATGATGTCACTCATTTGTGGAATATAAAGAACATAAACTGATGAACAAAAATATATACAGGGACAAAGAAGCATGGAACACATGATCAAAGTTCAGTGGGAAGGCAGGGGAGGGTTGGGAGTGGTAAGAGGTCAACCAAAAGACTTGTATGCATGCATACAGGCATAACCAATGGACACAGACACTAGGAGTGTGAGAGCATGTGCCAGAGTTTGAGGGAGGCTTGGGGGAGGTCAATGAGGGGAAAAGGAGACAAATGTACTACTATTTGTAATACTTTAAACCATAAAAAAGATAAAAAGATAATGAATTTAAAAACTAAAGTGAATCAATGCTTTTTTGTAATAAGATTGAGAAATATCAAAAAAATTGATATTTGGTAATAGTGTAATGAAGCTGATTTACACTGGTGGTTGTATAAGTCACATAAACTTTCCAGAAAAGAATTTGGCTATGTGTATCTTTCATTCCACCCCTAATAACTTATTCTAAAGGATATATCTACAGTGTTCTCTAAATAATTTCCACAAGGACATTTGCTGTATTTTTTCCTCTGCAAATTAACTGTCTAGCCATAATAAAGTGGTGTAATAAATTATGATATAGCCATCTGATGGTATGTGGCTATTAGAATTAGGTATATCAAAGACTATTTAAATAATGTTAAGTGAAAAAAAAACACATGAAAATAAACTATATTATTATGTGATATTTAATTTTTAAATTTGCAGTTCTCAAACATTGGAAGAAAGCAAACAAAAATGTCAATGGAAAGTGGTATTTTAGTTGTTTTTTTCAAAAATTCTTTATGATTTTTCTAGAGATTTTAAATTTTCTATCAGTTACTGCCTGTTTCCACCAGCCAGAATTGAAAACCTCATAATTTGTGAGGCATTCAGGAGAATACTCAGAAGAGTATTCCCTCAGTAGTGGAGAATAATTAGCTTTCCTTCCTAGAAATCCTATACAATAAAGAGATAATATGCAAATTAGCAGGGGAGGCCATTAGGGGCAACCAGGCCAGGAGTGGGGGGTCAGTTAGGAGTGACCAGGTTGGCAGGGGGGAAGGGAAGTTAGGGACAATCAGGTTGGCATGCAGAGGCAGTGAAGGGAGATCAGGCCATCGGTGCGGGGCAGTTAGGGGAGACCAGACAGGCAGGCAGGCAGGCAGGCAGGTAAACGATTAGGAGCCAGCGATCCAGGATTGTGAGAGGGATGTCCGACTGCCGGAGATTGGGCCTAAACCGGCAGTCAGACATCCCCTGAGGGGTCCCAGATTGGAGAGGGTACAGGCTGGGCTGAGGGGACCCCCCTCCCATGCACAAATTTTGTGCACCGGGCCTCAAGTATACTTATAAAAGTGTATAAGGACCAACATTAATGTAATAAAGCAGACTATATCTCAACCAATTCTTATATTTGAATAAATTTTAATTACTTACATTTACTTTTAGTAACTTGCTGTTTAGTGATGAGTTTTCCAAAAGTTTTCTTTTCCTATGCAAG
>NW_006290467.1:16860-18155 GCF_000327345.1 Myotis davidii
GCTGTAATTTTGAGCACTTGTCTTTTTTTAACAAAACTGAACAATACAGATCAAAAGGAGAAAAATGTATCTAAGTAACCAATCTGCATCCTTGAACACAACTCAAAAACATTTCAAGTCTACAAAATTATCTCAACAACATAAAATTCTCAAATGTCTATTATCCAGTAAAAGACTATCAATCAGACAAAGAAGAAAAATGCAACCTGGAACAAGGAGATAGATCAGTCTTGAAACTGATCCAAAACTAACATAGACATTAGAATGAACAAACAAGGACATCATCAAAGTTATATCTATATTCTGCATGTTCTAAAAGTTAACTAGAAACATCAAAGATGTGAAAAATTGATCTTCTGAACATGAAGAATATAATATTTGAGATGAAAACTGTAATCTCTAAGGGAAATATACTGGAAGAGATAAAAGAAAAACAGAGAAGACATTGACAAAGAAATTAATAAACTTTAAGACAGAGCACTAGAAACTATTCAAATTACACAGAAAGAATATAATTAAAATGGACAGAGCATCAGTGAACTATGGAATTATTCAAGGAGGCCTAATATATGTTTAATTAGAGTCCCTAGAGGGGAGAGATAGGTTGAAAATGATATTTTTTAGTAAAAATATCCAGATTTTTTCAGGTTTTGATGAAAAATATAAGCCCACAGATATAATAAAATGGAAGCATGAAACACAGGAAACATAAAGAAAGGTAAACTGCCATGGCCAGTGGGTTTGGTTCCCTGCCAGGGCACATACCCAGGTTATGGTTTCAATCTCCAGTCCAGCACTTATGAGTAGCAATCAATCAATGTCTGTCTCTCTTCTCTCTCTCTCTCTCTCTCTCCCTTCCTCTTTTTTTAAAAAAAGAAAAACATAGTAGACAACTAGTAACTTTGAGCCATTATTCATTTTTATTAAAAAAGAAAGGTAAACTAACGCACATCATAAATTGCTCTAAACATTTCATTAAAAAAAATCTAAAAGCAGCCAGAAAAAAAAGACTATTGAGAATACAGTGGCATTTTCTGGTCAATCACTTACCCAAATCCAGTCCCAAGGACTGCTGTAACCCAAATAAATGCCTAGCTATGCATGCCCTTGGGTTTACCCTCAAATTTGCTGACTTTGGCAAACAGTGGAGTTGTTGTTGATGAGGCTAACCATACTTGGGCTTAAGTGACATAAAACTTGCCAATTTTCTTTACTTGTTGCTACTAATCTTTTTTAAAAGAAAACTGAATTTTGGAGCTAAACACACTGTATTTTATTTTAAAGTCATATATATA
>NW_006290467.1:18253-20245 GCF_000327345.1 Myotis davidii
AATTGTAATGTGAGATAATATGTAATTACTTATTATATTAGTTACCATTATTGTCAGCTTCAAATTTTGTAGATACTTAAGTTGAAAATGCATCACGATATTGACTGTAATGGAAAAAAGCTGGTAGCAAACATCTCCTCCAAAGTCTTCTGCATACATGTATAGGTGAACAGGATGAAACCGTCATTGATTATAGGTTTTCTGGCATTCTACTAATGAATTTTAGTTAAATTATAGTGAAATATTAAATAATTAGTGAAGTGAAGTCATTTTTGTTATTAGTTTCATGTTAATCCTAAAATCCAAAAATAACCAATAGCCTAGGATGGAATTTCAAAAAAATTTGTCACACTGACTTATTTTTCTACACTACTTCTTGGACATAGCTCTGCTGTCATTCAATGAGTCAGGATTTTATAAGTCTTTCCTCCATAACATACACTGAAAATGTCTTGTGTAAAACCTGGCTGGTGTGGTTGGTGTAGCAGTTGAGCACTAACCCATGCACCAGGAGGTCACTGGGAATTGAACCCTGTCAGGGTGTATGCCCGGGTTGCCAGCCATGCAGAAGGCAGCCAATCAATGTTTCTATCTTTCCCTCTCCCTTCCCCTCTCTCTAAAAATCAATAAAAATATATTTTTAAAAATCATGTGCATGGAATAAGGCTATTTCTATTATTTAGAGTCAATAAGAAAAAGTAAAACAACCAAATAGAAATATGAAAGCACAGTCACTAGAAAACAGATGCCTTAAAAACAACCATACAGTACTTATAATTTCAAAATGCAAAGAGATAGCCACTTTTATCTTTTAAACTGAAAAAAAAAGTTTGATAATAGCTTGCATGATTAAGTGGGAAAAGAGGCATTTCTGTACTTTGTTACTAAGAGTCAATATTGATGTAATTGTTTTGGAGCATAATTTTACAATATTAATCAAAATGTAAAATGAGTATGGCTATTGGCCATCAATAAGGGGCTGCTAAATTAACTGTGATCTGTACTATTGCCGGGAGCTGGTCCATCCTTGCTGCTTGACACAGTCGCTGCAGGGAAGAAACATCTGCACAGCATATGTTTCAAGGGACCTGGTGTATATGGCATACTGTTCTTAATATGTTGGCTCCCCTGCTTGGCGCTATGTGTTTTAATCAAGGTCACCTCTCTGAGAAAGGTTGTTTTCCCAGGTAGGGATTTTCCCCTGAAGTTAGGGAGGGAATAAAACCCCTTAACTAAGTGCCAGGTGGGCAGTTAATCACTTTAACTATGAACAATCATGCTTAAGCTACATAATCTTTACTCCCTGGAATGGAGATAAGAAACACCCTAACCTTTGGAATAGAGATTGATAGGACTAAAATCAACTGGTATAAATACAGATGTAACAAGGCAACAGGACACAGAACCTAGAGACAGAACCTAGCGAGAGAACATGGCAAGAGATCCTACACAGAACCTGTCATGAGATGCTGGCTACAGAACCTAGCTGGAGAACCTAGACAGCACCAGGCGACCGAACCTGGTGACAGAACTTGGCTGGAGATCCAAAACCAGAACTTGGCTGGAGATCCAAACCAGAACTTGGCTAGAGATCCTGGCTAGGCTGCTGATCAACTGAACGCTGTCTCCGTGTCATTCTTTCTTCGCCGACTCTGTCCACACCTTGGGGAAACCCTGGACCCACTGGGGCTGGACCCCAGCATTCTATTTAGAAAACTATTCAGCAATTAAAAGTGACATGGATCTGTACATTCTTCACCTGGATATGCCAATAAGGAAAACAAATGCTGAACAATTTGTATTTGAACCCCTATGTTCATAGCAGCACAATTCACCATAGCTAAGATTTGGAGACAGCCTAAGTGCCCATCAGCAGATAAGTAGATTAGAGAACTGTGGTACATCTACATGATGGAATACTATGTTGCTGTAAAAAAAGGAGTTCTTACCATTTTCAACAGCATGGTTGGAACTGGAGAGCATTATGCTACG
>NW_006290467.1:20382-26767 GCF_000327345.1 Myotis davidii
CACTACCCCTGGGGAAGGAAGTGTCAGAATAGTATTTTTAAGCTTTGTATTTTCCCACTCCTCTGCTATCTTTGAAATCTTCATCATGGCCATATATAATTTTTATAGCAAAAACAAAGGTACGAAGGAAGGTCAGGAATTACTTTGATGCTGCAATGATTAGTTTTTCTTCTCATTTTGAGGGAAAAAAGTGAATTTGACAATATCATAGAAAAAGTAAAATGATGTATATTTTAATTTGTTGCATTTTGACAATTCTGTCATTTTTTTCCTAAGGTTATAATACTTTCCCCTCAACAAAGCAAGGAATACTCACATTTCTCCCTATAATCCCAGTTTCTGGTATGGAACTAGTGACTGGCTATTTCTCTGCTTAATACAAACTCTAGATTTCTTCCCCCCTCTATTTTCAGTTTTAAGTTACTCCTTTCTAACAATTATGCACTTGTATGCATTTTTAAAATATATTTTATTGATTTTTTACAGAGAGGAAGGGAGAGGGATAGAGAGAGTCAGAAACATCGATGAGAGATGAACATTGATCAGTTGTCTCCTGCACACCCCCTACTGGGTATGTGCCTGCAACCAAGGTACAAGCCCTTGACCGGAATCCAACCTGGGACCCTTGAGTCCCCAGGCCAATGCTCTATCCACTGAGCCAAACCTGTTAGGGCCACTTGTATGCATTTTTAATTGAATTTTTTTTCACCTCAAAAGCCTAGAACTCCAGGTCACCCTTTGCCTTCCAGATTCAAATTCCTGTGCAGCTCTTTCTGACCTGATTTTGTACTTTGTTTTTAAGCTTCTGTCCTTCATTGGATTTTGAATTCCACTTGCAAATAAGAGTACAAGTTAAGTACAGAGTTAAGATTCTGCTACTTATTAGCTTATTGAGACAAGGTACTCAGTCTCTCTGAGCTTCTCTATCTTTGGTTTGGTTAAATAAGGATAACAATAGCATCTACTTTACAAGATTGTTGTAAGGATTACATTAATATTAAGACAAATATATGTAAAGAGCTTAGCACATAATAAAGGTTAACAAAATGTTAATTACTATTAATATTATTCATTAATATGTATTGATTAAATAATATCCATTATAAGATTTTAACTATCCAGTTCATTAAAATAATTTTTTTCAAATATTTGACAAAAGTTGTTTATATTTTCTTTCAAATGCAGTTGGTATTTCTAACCCATGCCTTTAAAAATGGATGCACATAGTAAACTGGAATGATATTAGATATCATGTATTTGTGCAAAATATCAAGAAACATGATAACTTGTTACATCAGCAATTGGATAAAGTATAATGGTGGATTAAATTCATTAGCATAGAACTCTAAGTTTCACACTGAGATGATTTTAGAGGGTGAGCATCAAACTAGGCCCCAGGATAGCAAAGACAGTATGCATTTTCACATGTAATGCCATATAATTGTATCCTCCTCAAACATCCTTGTTTCTTTGTGACCTGGCAAAATCTTACTCTTCCTTTCAAACTTGGTTTAAATAATAACTCTTCTCTTGAAATCTTCCCCAACTTTCCAGGACAGAATTAGCTCTTCTGTCTTTTCAGTTGCATCTTGTTAATATCTCTGTAACAGTATTTACACTTTTTTTACTGCAATTTATCTGCTTTTACATGTCTGCTTCTGCCTACTGACTGAGCTTCTCAACAGAAGGAATTGTGCTTCATTCATTGCTGGTCCCAGCTGTGCCATGCCATTAATGCAAGTGGAGATTCCAACACCTGCATCGGTAGATGGAGATAATGGAAATATTTTTGTCCTCAGAATCAAACTAATTAAAACCACATAGCATGAGTGTGACTAGCAATTTGTAAACTTTAACTGATAAAACTGTGAGTAAATAGCCAGAGGGACAGAAACACCCCAATTTATTAATATTTTTGTAATATTTAAAAATAGATTTTAAAGAGAGAAGAAGGTAGATAGAGGGAAGGAGGAACATCGCTGTGAGAGAGAAACATTGATTGGTTGCCTCTTGTATTCACCCTGACTGGTTACTGAACCCACAACCTGGGCCTGTGACCTGACCAGGAATCAAACTGGTGACCTTTTGGTGCACCCAGCCAACTGAGCCACATGGGCCAGGGCTCAAATTTTTATTATTCTTAAATTTTTCTATTACAATTGACTTACAATATTATATTATTTTCAGGTGTACAGCATAGTGATTACATATTTATAGAACTTACAAAATAATCACCCCAATAAGTAGAAACACCCAAAATTTATGAAGGAAAGAAGTAAGACTGGAAATGCTGTCTGCGAGAAGCCAAACCAGCCTTTTCTAAACTAGAGTGAGACCCCATTTTTAGTCATTAAATCAACGGTTTCCAGCATTCCTTTTTTTTCTTAAGAGAAAATAATGGACACCTACTCTGAAAAAAAATCAGATATTGAACTTATAAACAAGGATTTTCTTTGTTTATTTTTAAATTTTATTTAAAGACTTTATTTTTAGAGCTGTTTAGGTTCACAGCAAAATTAAGAGAAAGGTAAAAATATCCCCTGCACTCATATAAGCATAGTTTCCCCCATTATCAACACCCCCCCCACTAGAGTGGTACATTTTTTTATAATTGATGAACCTGCACTGACATGTCATGATCACGCAAAAGCAATAGTTCACATTAGAATTTACTCTTGGTGTTTATATTCTATGTGAACTTTTAAAAAATAATTTACAAGTAAAAGAAATGTATAGTGACCTGTATTCATCATTATAGTACCATGCAGTATTTTCACTGTCCTAAAAGTCCTCTGTGATCCACCTATTTATCCCTCAATCTTTCAACCTCTCCATCATTCTTTTTAATGCAATAGAGCAAGATAGATGGAAAAGAATAGAACTGAACCATTCAGAGTGAATGAATGCACCATATATACATTGGCTCTAATGAATCACTGAGTATGTGTATATACTCGGTCATTACATAAAATATATTCTTACAGATGGTTACAATAGAAAGTTTGAAATCTGCTCTTTTGAATTATGATGAATTCCACAATACCCCCTCATGAAGAACTCTCTAGCCAACATTTTAAAGGTGATTGACAATTCATTGCTAAGTCATATAATGCACTTCTTTCAAACTGAAATACAAAGCAAGGTAACAAACACATGGTAATACTAAATACGTGTTCAATGAATGAAAATAAATGAATGCCCAATATACTGACCCAGCAGAATAAATCATGTAACATGAATTGAAGAGAGCGCTGCTTTGTTTAATATGACTATAGCTTAAAAATTGAAACTAGACCCTATGTTTCCTGCTCCAAAGCAGTCCTCTTCCCACTACACCTGGCCAGTTCCTCTCCTGTGTGTTGCTTGGGGCTACTGCTACCTGTGGCTGGAGTAGTTGATTGTCTGCAGCCACAGGTACAGGATGAGACTTCGAGTGCAAGGTCCTCATTAGTCTGGTCAGTTGTTCTCTAGTGTGTCTTGTATTTACTTATTTTTATTGTTGACACTGTTACAGATGTCCCCCATTTTACCCTCTTTGCCCACCTCCACCCAGCTCCAGCCTCACCTCCCTCTGGCCACCATCACACTATTGTCTGTATCCGAGAGCTATGCACATATATTCGTTGGCTAATCCCTTCACCTTCTTTCGCACATTAGCATTTCTGAGCACTAGAGGACTGCAGAAATATGTGAGGGGCTGTCATAGGGATAGAAAGGAGGACAAAAATGTGCAGCCCTTCACTCTCTAACCTATTTCATTCAGAGAGGCATGCTTATGACTGTCTTGGATTTTAAGCTTTTACACATTATTTTTAAACTGCTGCAATAAACCTTTCAGCTTCCCTTATCTAATGCCCTAATTGGACGGGACTGCAAATTTTAATCAGTATAGCACCTGTACCACACACTGCTCTCCTGCTGAGCTATACACTTAGAAACTAAAGCCCCAAACACTCTTCTCAGGTGATATTGACCTTTTATGAATAACAGAAGCATGAGAACATTAACCTTAGGGAGATGGCTTAAAGCAGCTTCAAGATAATTATCTTAAAACCAGCCTCAGATGAACAGCAAAAACTCAAATTAGTTCTTAAATGCAACAATTTAAACTAGGAAATAAATAGCAAATACATTTCCTTTCCTGTCCATTTTACTTGCTTTTTTATAGTGCCCTCCCTTCCCCCTCCCCCGGCTTGGAGCTAGTAGAAACTTTGTACTATTATACTTCTAGCCTGAACACATTTTTTTCCTTTAAAACTCTCTTATGGAACCCTACTCCCCCTATAACTCACAAATATACCCTTGATCATTTTATATTTCCTGAAGATTTTCTTCAGCTTCATTATGTCTTTTCTCAGGGGGCAGGGACCAAAAGGACCAAATAAGTGTGGACACATCACTGACTTATGGTGTTAAGGATAGCGTTTCTATTTTGGTTTTCAGCATCCTTTCTGATGCTTCTGAACATTTCACTGACCTTCTTGAACTTACACAGTATGCTTCACTTTTGAAAGACCAACAAAGATAGCATAGCAAAATGTCTCGTTCTCATCTAAATTTGCCTTGGATTATGTAGTTTTCATCAAACAAATCAAAATCTTTCAGCTCATTCCTCTGATCCAAGGATGAGATGATGAGTTGTACTTGGTGGGAATTTGAAAGACAGGGAAAAATCACCACCCAACGTTAGGGAGAACTTTTTACATCATATACCGGAATTAATATCATATCATAATTTTGCCAGCTAAGAAGACAGCATCAGACTTAATGTTAGTCAAATTTAACTGTATATCCAGATGCACTTGTATGTTACATATACTAACATGTATTATATGCATATATAACTTATGAGTTAACTACAATCATATATATTCAATCAGTATAATTGAATTCTACTATCTTTTAAATACTCACCTGTATTTTGGGGATTTAATGGAAGCTTCATTACATAGGTTTTTCTCTGCAGAGAATGGAGGAGGGGCTGAAAGTTCAAGCTTCTTATCATGGTTTGATCTTTCTGGTGACCAACCCTTATCCAGAAGCCCACCAAGAATCACCTCATTAGAATAAAAATGATCCTATTACCCAATAAATTCCAAGGGGTTTGAGAGCTTAGTTTCAGATGCTCTTATCACTTAGGAAATTACAAAAGTCTTAGGATCTTTGTGCTGAGAATCAGGGTCAAAGACTAAATATTAGGTAAAAATATTCTCTTAGCACCTCTATTTACAAGGGTTTTAGGAACTCTGTGTATGGGACTGGGGACGGAGACTATATATCTCTCTATGTATCTTATATTTCATACCATGAGCATTAAGTTTTTAACATTTTAAAATTCAACCTGTTAAAATTTATAATTTCCACAAAATAAAAATGTCATTTTCATTCCAGTGACATAAATTTGTTATTTCTAACATTTTTGATACATATTAGCTTTTATCTTCAACTGTTTTAAAATCATGTTTTTATTAATAATCTTTTGTTTTAGCTTGATACTATTTTAAGGCACTTTGCAGTGACAGCCTTACTTGTCTTTCTTTTTTAACAACAGCTTTATAAAGATAAAATTCACATAGCATAAAATTAACCATTTAAAAATATACAATGCAGTGGCATCTACTTATATAAAAACCTTGAATGTAACATCACAGCCAGAACTGCAACCAACTGGAAGGAAGTCAGTCCTGCAGGGGTCATCTTGGAAATGGCTGCACCCTCCCCAAGCTGTTTCCTGGAGGGCGAGTTTTCAGGCAGGAACCCGCCCTTGGAGCAAAGCATGGAAGTGAAATGATTTGTAATGGATCTATTATTGAAGCTACCTTTGCAAATACTGTATCTATAGATCAGTGGTTCTCAACCTTGGCTGCACATTAGAATCACCTGGGAATCTTTTTAAAATCCTGATTTCTGGGCCTCATCCTCCAGAAATTGTTTCTTTGTTACTAATGTTGTGCCCCACCCCTTGACAAGCCTGAGGTAGCCTGCTGGATGATGACACAGGTCATTTACCTCTGTCACCCCAGCCAGCAGCCAACCACCTGCCAGGCAAGTGAGTGAGACTATGGTCAGTCAGCTGACGGTGGACACATGAGTGAGCTCAGCCAAGACCAGCAGAACATCCCAACGGATCCCAGCCCAAATTGCCAAACGATAGGATCCTGAACAAATCAAATGTCTGTGTAAGCCACCACGTTTTGGTGTGGCGTATTACAGAGCATATGCTAATTAGTTCAACCAGTGACCCACTTTTGTCCAATGAGATAAACTTTTTTTCAATGATGACATCTCACTTCAAGGCTCTCTAGGTTCTGATGGATAATTCAGGAGAAATTCTTGTGAAGTGAAACTTACATTCTACCATTATTACAGAGAACTAGCTACCTCT
>NW_006290467.1:26966-38694 GCF_000327345.1 Myotis davidii
TATGATGTACAGGGAGATATTAGAATAAGTTTAATCACTTTATCAGTCATTGTTTGCATCACTGTTGTTTTTATATCATGTTTTTGTTGTTTTCATATCATGTTTTTGTCGTTTTTATATCATGTCTCTGTTGTTGTTATATCCTTTTGTCATTGTTTGTTTATTAATAAATTTATATATTGTTTTTATATACATTTTACTAATTTCCTTTCATATCTCACACTTCTATTATAGAGAAAGGGCAAATAGCAATATTAAAATATCTCCACGAATCCCTTTCTTAAAAAAAAAAATATTTCATTGATTTTTTACAGAGAGGAAGGGAGAGGGATAGAGAGTTAGAAACATCAATGAGAGAGAAACATTGATCAGCTGCCTCCTGCTCACTCCCCACTGGGGATGTGCCCGCAACCAAGCTACATGGCCTTGACCAGTATCAAACCTGAGAACCTTGAGTCTGAAGGCCAATGCTCTATCCACTGAGCAAAACCAGTTAGGTCAATTAATTCCCTTTTAATGTGCACAAATTTCATGCACCGGGCTACTAGTTTAGTATATTCACAGAATCATGTAATCATTACCACTATCTGATTTCAGAATATTTTTATCACCTGAAATATAGATCCTGTATCCATTAGCCTCCATTCCTCAGTACCCCTTATCCCAGCCCCTGGCAACTCCTAGTTTATTTTTTGTCTCTACTGATTTGCTGCTCTGGTGTTTCATATAAATAGAATCGTACAATGTGTGTCCTTTTGTGTCTGGTTCATTTCAATTAGTGTAGTTTTTTTTTCAATAATTACCTGTATTGCAGCACAAATCATTACTTCATCCCTTTTGTTTCCAAATAATATTTCATTGCATGGATATACCACATTGTGTTTACCCACTGAATAACTGATGGGTATTTTGGCTTTTTTTCTACTTTATGGCTATTGTAAATACTGCTGCTATGAGCATTCATATACACATATTTTTGTGAAGAATGTCCTCAGTTTCCTTGGGCCTTTGGTTAGGTGTGAAATTGCTCAATCACGCAGTACTTTTATGTTTAACATTTTGAGGAATCACCAAAATTTTCCACAGATATATTTTATATTCCACCAGTAATGTATGAGAATGTTAATTTTTCCACATTCTTGTCAATTCTTGACTTTTTTTTATTATAGTCATTGTATTGGTTATCTAAATAATAAAGCTGATTACCTAATATTTGGTCATGGATAACACTTTAATTATTTAATAATAATATATCTATGATTATTCTGTGTTTTGAGGGGTAGAAGTTGAGATTACCAATAAACACACAAGCCCATCTTGACTGAATATCTCCTCTGTGGTAGGTAAATAAAAAAGTTATTTACTGAATAACAATTATGATATTATACACTCAAACTTATACATATACATGTGAGTATAAGTTAGCCAATTCCAGTTTGCCTTTTCCCCACCCCTCAATGAGCTCTTCAAATTGCATCCAACATGATCTTATACAAATTATACATTAGATACATATGACTGGAATTGACTCCCCCAAAACATCTGTACCCTTTCTTATACCACAATATAGTAGCCCCAAAGTTGTGTTTTTTCCCTCATGAACTAGGAATACAATGTCTGGTGTTTCTCTTGAGCACTTACTCTTCAACTAGGTAGTAAGTCTTTGATGTAGACTGGTAAACTGGTTTCAGTGAAGTTTTCCCTTTTCAAACTGATCTCCTCTGTAAACATAATTGCCTATTACACTGCTTATGGTACCTCAGTTCCACAGTGCCCTAGGCATCTTCTTTTTGTTGTTGTTGTTCTTAATACCAGAGGATATTTTTTCCATTGATTTTTAGAGAGATTGGAAGGGGGGAGGGAGGAGGAAGAGAGAGAGAGAGAAAGAGAGACATCCATGTGAGAGAGACACATCAATTGGTTGCCTCACACATGCGCCCTCGCCTGACCAGGGATCAAACCTGCAATCCAGGTACATGCCCTTGATTGGGAATTGAGTCCCTTTTGTAGGCAGGCTGATGCTCTAACCGCTGAGCACACCAGCCAGGGTTCCAGTATCTTCTTTATGCTTTGACTTCATATTTCCAGCCAACAATTACAGAGAAGCTTCTTAGATTTTCCAGAAATAATTTATATATTTATTTCTCTATGATATTAAAGTCACCAGAAGAGTTTGGTGTAGACATTGAATAAGGGGAACACCACATACTTTGTCTTGCTGCAGGTGCTGGACATTTTTCCTGTGCGTGGACTTGTCTCTTTCACCTGTATTGCTTATTTTTCTGATGGAAGTCAATTTTAACAAGCACAATTTTTCTGCAAGTATGACATTTGCTTTCTTTCAGTCATATTAATTTGGATTATGATTTAAAACATTGCACATTAGCTTATATTGTAACATTTCCTCTTATTCTGTTTACTGCTCTATTGGCATGTTGTTATTTTGCAACCTTTGGCTACTTCCACATTAGTTACAAAATTAAAACCTCTGGAAAAAATAAAACTTACCACCAACAGATTTACTATTGAATTCCATCAATGCACAAAGCCCCAGATAAACTACTCAGATGATTTAATCAGATAGTCACACAATTACAAAGGAATTAGCATAATCCTCCTTTATAATCAGTTGATATATTTCACCTGAAATTTTTTTATAAAACAATCTTACTTTACAAGAGCTTCTTTCTCATTAGTATCTGAAATTCATAGGGCATTATAATTGCAAACTCTCATAACCAATTGGGCTAAAATCAATTAAAAGATCATGTCATAATACTTTATATTGACTTTTTGTTAATTCACTTACTATATTTTGCATCTGCTATTATACTCAGTAGAGTGTTAGTTTAAACACATCAGTAATTATCCAATCATAGAATATGAATTATAAATGATAATTCCAGGATTCTATGAATAGTATAGAATAGTCTGGCAAAAATCTATTTTTAAATGTTTTATTTTAGGCTTTGATATTCTGAGGAAGTCAATATGTTAAATTATGGATCTGTTAAGAACTTCTAAATAGAGTTAAATTACAGTGTGCTAGATTGGATAATTACGGGTCATTTGCAGCACTTACACTAATGAGAAGATGCTCTCTATATATAAAAGCCTAAGCGACCATTACAACCAGTAGAATGAATGACCAGTTGACTGGCCACTATGAAGTGCACACTGACCACCAGGGGGAAGACATTCAACTCAGGTGGTCAGTGCACTCCCACAGCAACCTCCTGTGACTGACCAACCTCCCATAGTCCCTCCCTGCTGTCAGCCAGCCTGATCAGCCTGATCAGCCTGATCAGGACTAGGTGAGATGGCTCTGATTGGCCCCGATTACTGGCCAGGCCAAGGAACCTCACCCATGCATGAATTCATGCACCAGGCCTCTAGTATTCAAATAATACAACTGTGGTCATAGTGCTCTTTTGTCTTTTCTTATGCTTCATGTTAGTTTCCTGCATTTAACTCATTTCTATTATCACTGACCCAGTAATATTTTCTCAAATCTATCACTTTTATTTTTTTTAAAGTATATTTTATTGATTTTTTTACAGAGAGGAAGGGAGAGGGATAGAGAGTTAGAAACATCGATGAGAGAGAAACATCGATCAGCTGCCTCCTGCACACTCCCCACTGGGGATGTGCCCGCAACCAAGGTACATGCCCTTGACCAGAATCGAACCTGGGACCCTTGAGTCCGCAGGCTGATGCTCTATCCACTGAGCCAAACCAGTCAGGGTTCTATCACTTTTAAACGATCTCTCCCTCAACTCAAATCATTACTGTTTCTATTGTTTCCCATTATCTCACAGTATATACCATTGTTTACCTATTTGGTGATCTGAATTTTAATGAAACCTTAAGTTCTCATTTTTCTAACTCTGCTCTCTTTAAAGAAAATGTTACCTTTTATTACCTCTGCCACCAGTGTCTTTTTATTTTTCTTTCTATATTCTGTGGAGGAGAGACTTCCATGAAGTGACTGTTGCTGGACCTAAGATTTAGATCTAGAATGTTTCCCATAAATCCCCTGAAGACTGTCTGATTAACCCCTTCCCCAGTGTGCTGGTTCCTAGAGCAGCCTTTGTCCTGCCTTTGGGGCAAGCATGTAAGGCATTTTCTTATTACCTGAGGTAGATCACCTACTTGTACTCCTATCCATCCTGCCATGTTCTACATAATTCTTCAGCAACTGCCATAGACACAGAGGATATCTACATTATCTTGACAACACCCAAAATATGCCTCCTCAGTGAATTCCCTTCATAAACTTTTGATGTAATACTGAGTTGTTAGCCTCTTTCTTTCTTTGGTCTCTCATCCTTGGGAAATTTATGAACAGATTCAAAATTTAGTTCATCCATATACTTAATTCACACTTCATCTTTGCTTTCATTGAAATTATATTGTATCTCTTACAAAGAAAGGTTTATATAATTTAGTAGTCACCTAGTTTGTAGATTTCTAGTTGAGAGCATAAACTCTAGAACTATCTATATTTGAATTATGGTTTTATTATTTACTAGTTTTATGTAGTAGTTTTGTTTTTTATCTGAAAAACTTATTCTATAATTCTTCAATTCTTACATGTGGATAATGACAGCAGTAATTTTGCCAACATCATAGAAGGGTTATGATGCTTAAATTGGTATATATATTACTCAATGTAATCAATTTATATATTAACAGTGTGCTCCCACATGTTAAGTATTATATAAATTTTATCACTGTTAACAATATTTTCTATTTAATTATTGATATTTTCCTTTTGTATATCAAAATATTTATATAATAAGATATTAACTTTTAATATTTTTGTTATAATTAATTTCTTTAAGTGCATTGACTTTTTATTTTGTTTTGTTTTGAAATCTTTGTTGCTAGTGTTATTCACCAAACAGAAGTTACTTTTTATTTGCCAAATTTGTCACTTATTTCTTTTATCAACTGTAGGTATTATGCTTTTTCTTCTGGAAGGTCTCCTTCATTTCAATATTATAAAAATATTCTCTAATGTTTATCTAGTAATTTCTAAATCTGCATTGTACCTTTATGTCTTTAATGTAGCAGTTATTTATTTTTATGCATTTCATGAGTTAAGATTCTAAGTTAATATTTTTTCCTATATAACTATTCAATTTCCCTAACACTAAAACAGACCATCCTTATATAGTTTCTAGCTAAAGAGACTGCTTCTTGTGTATGATACTTTCTGTTTCATTCCAACCAATATGCTCTGTCATGTTATGAAAGTATATTTATATTCTTAGTTTACTCAATGTTTTTATTACATTTTTTGATCACCTATTAATATTATAAATTTTCTCATTTGTTATATTTCTGTAGTTTTAAACAATAGTGTTTCGACCACTGTTGCCCCATTTAGTGATTTCAAACTGCAGTTTCTTCTTGTGCCGCAACCTTTTATGGCTAGGGTTTAGGATCTGAAGAAGGGGCCACACACAAATTAAAATGCTATACAAGAAATATGAATTTAGAAGGCATTGGGGGCCAGGAGTGTCTCTTTCATGAAGAGCTCAGGGTTCATGAGCCTTCTGAGTTCCTTGATGCACTCTCATGATAGTATTGACAATGGATGGCTTCCTGCATTCTTGGTTAGAAGTGAATTGCTACTTTCTTCATTTCATGTGCTACTTTCATGAAGAGCACACAGAAACTCTAGCCTGTCTGCTTTTTAGTCAGTTTTAAATACACATATTGCCCTCAGTAAAGCACAGCAAACAGGTAGCAGATAGACCTTCTCAAGGGTCAGTAAAGATCAGTAACGGCCAAAACCGGTTTGGCTCAGTGGATAGAGCGTCAGCCTGCGGACTGAAGGGTCCCGGGTTCGATTCCGGTCGGGGGCATGTGCCTGGGTTGCGGGCACATCTCCAGTGGGAGATGTGCAAGAGGCAGCTGGTCGATGTTTCTCTCTCATCGATGTTTCTGGCTCTCTATCTCTCTCCCTTCCTCTCTGTAAAAAATCAATAAAATGTATTTAAAAATAAATAAATAAATAAATAAAAGATCAGTAACGATTTACTTTGAGGCTATCAGGTCAGGAAATTGTTTCGCGCCATCGCTATCTCAACATAGAACAATCAGTGAATAGCTTTAGCCCTGCTAAAGCTCAGGGTTCATGAGCCTTCTGAGTTCCTTGATGGACTCTCATGATAGTATTGACAATGGATGGCTTCCCTCATTCTTGGTCAGAAGTGAATTGCTACTTTCTTCATTTCATATATCCATATGTGTTAGACCATCTCAATTCTCTTTCGGTGTTTCTCTTTTACATTCACATTCCTACCACCACCATACTCAAAATGTTTCTGACAACAGATGTGTATGGGTTTTCCCCACACCAAACAATTTTCTGTTACATCAGCTGAGTGTCCTACAATATAACTCAATTCTGACACTATTTACCTAGAGATAGTGTCAGATACCACAGGTTAAGGGCTCAAGCCAACAGGTTAAGGGCTCAAGCCATGAGCCTTTCTCTACTTCAGATGCCAATTGCAAATTACAGATCCCCAGGTAATCCACAACTTCTGTTGAATGTGGATACAAATCAAACATTTCCATGAAATCTTTTTCCTAGATTTGGTTATTTGTTATAGCAGCTCACAGAACTTGAGGAAACACTTAAAGTCTACCAGTTTATTATATAATAAAAGATATCACAAAGAATACAAATGAATAGCCAGATGAAAAGATATAGGACAAGGCTTGAGGGTCCCAAGCTCAGAAGCTTTTGTCTCCATGGAGTTGGGGTGTGCCATCCTCTTGGTATATTGATGTGTTCACTAAACTGGAAGTTCTTATATTGAGACAAAAATACTACCTAGTATATGTCTAAATTCAAATTTCCCCAATTGTCCCATGATGTTCCTTAGGAATGTGCTTTCATCTGTGAAATCTAGAACACATTGAGTAATCATAATTTACATGTAGCTATAAAATGTCCTTAGTTTCTTTTAATATAGAAAAAAAAATGGCTTCTTTTGTTTCATTGGGTGGTTTCGTTTGTTTGTTTTAAAGATTCTAAACCATTGTATTAAGAATGTCTTTGGCTCTAACCGGTTTGGCTTAGTGGATAGAGCCATGGCCTGCGGACTGAAGGGTCCCAGGTGCGATTCCAGACAAGGGCATGTACCTTGGTTGCGGGCACATCCCCAGTCGGGGGGATGCAGGAAGCAGCTGAATCAATGTTTCTCTCTCATCGATGTTTCTAACTCTCTATCCCTCTCCCTTCCTCTCTGTAAAAAATCAATAAAAATATATTTTAAAAAAAAGAATGTTTTTGAATCTGTAACTTTATCATTGTTTCCTCATGATTGGATTCAGGTTAAATATTCATGGCAAGAATATTGGAGAGATGATATGTACATACCATGACATCATATCAGGAAGTATAAACTATTAACTTATGGTTTATTAGATACTAGTGATGCTGAGTTTAGTTACTTGTTAGCCCCACATTTCTCAACTTTATAAAAATACATTTTCTCTTTGTATAGTCTTGAATTATTTTTTCACTCCTTTTCTTTACGTTATAAATTTGAAATATATATAGTTTATCTTCCTACTACTTTAGCCAACTTTATAATTAAAATTTTTGACTTAATTTTTTCAATATGTAAAAACATTTGCATGGTTCAAAAATTTTTTTAAATATTTTTTTGATTTTTTACAGAGAGGAAGGGAGAGGGATAGAGAGTTAGAAATATCGATGAGAGAGAAACATAGATCAGCTGCCTCCTGCACACCCCCTACTGGGGATATGCCCACAACCAAGGTACATGCCCTTGACCAGAATTGAACCTGGGATCCTTCAGTTCGAAGACCAACACTCTATCCACTCTGTTCCCAGGTATCCTCAATGGAAACCACTGTCCTTAACTTCTGTTTCATTGTTCCTTTGTCTTTTATTTTGTTATGTATTTCCAGAAATATATCTGCAGGACAAATTCCTTATATACGCACTGCTGAGTCAAATACATATGCATATGTTGATTTGTTACATTGCCAAACTCTCCTCCTTAGGTTTGTACCATTTTACACTCTTACCAACAATGTATGAGTCTTTGTTTGACCACAGCCTCACCAGCAGGGTCTATTGTCATGTTTTTGAATTTTTGCATTTCTGTTATGAGTGAAGTTGACCAACTTTATATGCACTCATCCATTTGCAATTCTTTACCTTTGACCTGTCCATATAATTTTCCCTTTTATATTTTAAATTGACTTTAAGATGTATTTACATATTAGATATATTAGCCCTTTATCTGATATATGTTTCAAGTACATTCTTTTGGTCTACCATTATTCATTTTTTTAATTTTGGTGTGTTTTTGTTTGTTTGTTTTGCTTTTGCCATTGTTATATTTCTGAATATGCCATGTGTCTCTCATTATGTAGCAGGCCACTGTAAGCTTTTTTTTTTTTTAATATGTCAGAGGTTTCAAGAATCCCAAAAGCTCCCAAATTGGACAAACATCAGTGTGTCAGTTCTTTTAAATCCTCTAGTATTTGCATTGTGTTTACTAATTTCCTATGGACAAAGTCATGTGGCTAAACCCAAGTTTAAGGGAAGAAGTAGATTCTACCTTTTGATAGTGGAGTACCAGTCACATCACAAAGAGGTATGTGTACACAGATGAAAGGAAGATTTAGCCATTTTTGTAATCTGTCAGTTATCAGTCATTATATATTTTTTACCATGATGTTGAATTCTGCTTGCCAACAATTTATTAAGAATTTCTAGGTGCTCACCCTCCCAGTAGCACACCCACAGTTTTCTTCCCTCTCAGATGTGCATCTCCTAAACTTTAAGGGTCCCCAAGTGTCTTGCAACCAGGAGAACAGTGGGCAGTGGTACCTCTTCTCAGACTAACCATCCTAAACTGTCTTCAAGACCTCCTTTTCTCTGACTTTCCAGTGAGCTGAAAACAACTCAGGTTAGATCACTTCTGTCACTGTGACTTTTATTTCTCAGTAAGCCAAAGCAGCCCCATCTAGTCTTTCTCCTGTTGCTTTTTCTATCCTGAGTCATTCCTTATTTCACTGTCCCCAGCTTTAATTAATGTACTTTGTAAATTTAAAAAAAAATTATATATTGGAAGCAATTTTCTAAGTCTGTTGAGATTTTGCTTCCAGGTATGTCCTCTCTTTGGCTCAAATAAACTCTAATACAAACTCTTAAAAATAATTTTATATTGATATGCACAGTGAGATCTGTAGTTTTGTGTGTGTGCAATACCTATATTGATTTTAGCATCAATGTTATACTTGCTTCATAAAAAGAACTTGGAGGTGGCTCTCTCTCTAAGCTTTCAAAAATGAATGGAGCATTAGTATTATCTAGTCTTTGAAGTTTTATTGACATTTCTTTATGAGCTCATTAGAACCTGGTGGATTTTTTGTGTGGGTGAGGGAAGGTTGTATTAAAAAAAAGAAAAAGCACAGTCAGTATTGCTCAGTGGTTGAGTGTAGGCCTATGAACCAGGAGGTCACAGTTCGATTTCCAATCAGGTCACACGCTCAGCATAATGCTCTATAGCTCCATTGCCAGTAGGGAGCATGAAGGAGGCAGCCAATTAATGATTCTAATCATTGATGTTTTGATCTCTCTCCTCCTCACCCTTTCAGAAGATCTCTGAAATCAATTAAAATATATTTTAAAAATAAATAATAAAAAACCTTCTTGTAGTACCTTTGGAAATTTAACTGTCTAAACTTTTAAGTCCTATAGGATTCAGTTTAAGTTGTATTTTTTTTTAATACTAGAGGCCTGGTGCATAGATTCATGCATGAATTCATACACCAGTGGGATCCCTTGGCCTGACCTGTGCCCGCTCACAATCTGTGACCCCTCAGGGGATGTCAGACTGCCAATTTCAGCCCAAACCCTGCAGGCCAGCTGAGGGACCCCCACCAGTGCACGACTGGTCCTCCAGTATGCATATAAGGTATTTGTTTAATCTCTTTCCAAGTTCCCCCCTCTCCCCTTCCCTCTGAGCTTCATCAGTCTGTTCCATGTTGCCATGCCTGTGCACAGAGCATCTGCCCCCTGGTGGTCATTGCACATCATAGCTACCAGTCAAACAGTGGAACAATGGGACACTCGCTTAGGCTTTTATATTTATACATTCACTTTATATAGTTTTTCAAATTTATTTGTAAAGGGTTATGCAAATTAGTCTTTTTATTTTTTTAATTTTCTAGGTTTCAATGATTATCCTCCATTATTATTTCTCATTTTGCATATTTGTATATTTTCCTTCTTTTTCTTTAGGAGTTTAGCTATTAGTTTGCATAATTTATTTTTAACAGAGCAGAAGATTTATTGGTGTAGTAGTTCTACTGTTTTTCTGTCATCTATTTCATTAATGCTGATCTTATTTTTATTGTTCTATTACTATTCCATTCTTTTGGTTTACTTTTGTCTTTTACTTTAGCTTTTTGAATTATGACTAGAATTCATAGATTTTTATTCATACATTTTTATTGACTCAAGAATTTGAGGCTATATTTTTCCTCTGGTTACATTTTAATTCGATTCCATAGATTCTGATATCCTGTAGTTTTTATTGTCATTAGTTTTCAGTTATTTTAAAAAATTATCATTAATATATTTTTATTGATTTTAAATAGAGAGGAAGGGAGAGGGATAGAAAGATAAAAACATCAATGAGAAACATTGATCAGCTGCCTCCTGCATGCCCCTTCTGGGGATCAAGCCTACAACTTGGGCATGTGCCCTGACAGGAATCAAACCTGAAAACTCTTGATTCATGGATTGACACTCAATCACGGAGCCACACCAGCCAGGCAGCTTTTAGTTATTTTTAAATCAAGTTTGCATTGTTTCCCTTTACCCAGAGTTCATTAATACAAACTGTAAATTTCCAGCCACTGTGGAAAACAGTATGGAGTTTCCTCAAAAAATTAAGAATAGAACTCCCATTTGACCCAGTCATCCCACTTCCAGGAATATATCCTAAGAAATCAGAAACACCAGTCAAAAAGAATATATGCACCTCTATGTTCATAGCAGCATAATTTATTGGTACAATAGCTAAGATTTGGAAACAGCCTAAGTTCCCGTCAGCAGATGAGTGGATAAAAAAAGCTATGATACATTTACATAATAGAATACTGCATGGCAATAAAAAAGAAAACAATTCTTACCATTTGCAACATCATGGATGGACCTATAGAGCATTATGCTGAGCAAAATAAGCCAGTCAGAGAAAGATAAGTATCACATGATCTCACTCATATGTGGAATCTAATGAACCAAATAATCCAATGATCAAAAATAGATCCTAAGCCAAATCTCCAAAATTTATAGGGAAGTCATACGTCTTAACAAAAGGAAGATAAACAATTCAATCAAAAAATGGGCAAAGGACTTAAATTGACACATTTCAAAAGCGGATATACAGAAGGCCAAGAGACATATGAAAACATGCTCAAAGTCACTAATCAACTGAGAAATGCAAATTAAAATGACAATGAGGTATCATCTCACACCTGTCAGAATAGCTATCATCAACAAATCAAAAAACAAGTGCTGGTGAGGATGTGAGGAAAAAGGACCCCTAGTACACTGCTGGTGGGAATGTAAATTGGTGCAGCCACTATGGAAAACATTATGGAGTTTCCTCAAAAAATTAAATATGGAACTTCTGTTTGTCCCGGTGATTCCACATCTGGG
>NW_006290467.1:38800-39126 GCF_000327345.1 Myotis davidii
ATTTAAAAAGCAGTAGTACATCTGCACAATGGCACACTATGCTGCTGTAAACAAGAATAAAACAAACAAAACAAACAAAATCTCTTACCATTAGCAACAGCACGGATGACCATGGAAAGCATTATGTTAAGCAAAGCCAGCCAGCTGGACAAAGGTAAATATCACATGATCTCACTCATATGTGGATTATAGCGAACAACATAAACTGATGATCAAAAATAGATCCAGGGACAGAGGAGGATCGAACAGACCATGAAACTGCAGAGTGAAGTCAGGGGAGAGGAGGGGGGGTCAAAGATCAACCAAAGGACTTATATGCATGCTTA
>NW_006290467.1:43913-44470 GCF_000327345.1 Myotis davidii
GGTGGAGAAAAAGGAGCCCTCTTGTACTGCTGGTGGGCATGCAGACTGGTGCAGCTACTGTGGGAGACAGTACAGTATGGACTCAAAAATTAAAAATGGAACTCCCATTTTACCTAGTAATCCCACTTCTAGGACTATATCCCAAGAAACCAGAAACACAAATCAGAAAGGATATATGTACCCCTATGTTCATAGCAGCACAATTTACAATAGCTAAGACTTGGAAACAACCTAAGTGCCTACCAGCAGATGAGTGGGTTAAAAAGCAGCAGTACTTCTGCACAATAGAATACTATGCTGCTGTAAAAAAAAATAAAACAAACAAACAAACAAAAATCTCTTACCATTAGCAACAGCACGGATGACCATGGAAAGCATTATGTTAAGCAAAGCCAGCCAGCTGGACAAAGGTAAATATCACATGATCTCACTCATATGTGGATTATAGCGAACAACATAAACTGATGATCAAAAATAGATCCAGGGACAGAGGAGGATCGAACAGACCATGAAACTGCAGAGTGAAGTCAGGGGAGAGGAGGGGGGGTCAAAGATCA
>NW_006290467.1:44538-45745 GCF_000327345.1 Myotis davidii
AATGGGAGAAAAAGAGACATATGCAATTCTATATGTAATACTGTAAACAATAAATAATTTAAAAATGTACTTTAAGCTAAGTCATAGAAGCATGAACAGACTCTTGAACCTCAGAGGGAAGGCAGGAAAGGCTGGGTGGGAAGAGATCAACCAATGAACTTGTATGCAGGTATGCATAACCTATGGACACAGACAATGGGGTTTTGAGGGTCTAGGATGGGGAAGGATGGGAGTGTCTGGAAGAGGTTAATGGGGGAAAAGCAGAACCTATGTAATACTTTCAACAATAAAGAATTAAAAATATAAAATAAAAAATTCCCAGTTTCAACGAGCAATTTGAACTTGAAGGATATTTTTTGTTTATTTTTTAAATTAATTTCTAGGGTTTTGATTTGTTTTGTTTTTGCATTTATATCACAGACTATCCATAATAATAAAAGGGTAATATGCTAATTAGACTGAAAGTCCTTCCGGGTGTCATTTGGGACATCCTTCCAGATGATGCCAGGGGCGGAAGGAAGCAGCCTGGGTCCTGGGTGCCGGAGGAAAGCCGGTGCTAGTAGCTGGGGGAAGGAAGGCCCACTCTTGCATGAATTTTCATGCATCGGGTCTCAATTTTTTTATATTATCTCTGCTTTATTAAATTTATTAGATTTTTCTTTATGAAATAGTGTATTGTCAATTTTTGTGAATGTCCCATGTGTGCCAAGGAGTCTATTCTCCATTACTGGAACATAAATGTTGACACACAGCTATAGTATCTAAATTATTGATTATGTAATTTCAATCTTCTATATTCTTCCTATTTTTTTGTCTACTTAAACTTCTTTATTTGTAAGTGGTGATATGATCACATTGGATTATTAATCAGTTTCTCCTGACCCTATAACAGGATTAAGCATTCAGATCATTTTACTTGTAACTATGCAATACCTATAGTGCTTCCTACTGTGTGTGGACTATATTTCTCCACTTCATTGATATCTGGATTAGCCATGTGATTTGATTTGGCCAGGGGAATGTTTATGGATTTGACATCAGCGGTGCTTTTAAACATGCTTTCATGGTTTGCCTTTCTCTTCTGTACTCTCGTGAGCTGCCACCAGAAGCATATATTTCACATAGTTATTGTTACTTTAACCTAAGCTCCAAATGAAGAAAAATAGAGCAGATCTGAATCCAACCTTTAGACTATAAGCCAGGATAG
>NW_006290467.1:45802-60319 GCF_000327345.1 Myotis davidii
ATAACATTATGTTTTGAAAGTAAAATCTAGAGGTTAAGATGGTGGCTGATGGGATGGCAGGCTGCAAGATAGTGTGTGAGAGAGCTAAAAAAGAGTTCATGGACATGCAAGAGTGTCTGTATTTGTGAATGAAGGACACTTATATTCCACAGACCTGTTGTGGACTGGCAGACCAGGCTTCCCTGGCTGGGCACCTCTACTACTGCTGAAATCTTTCCCAGAGCAGCAAGCTCTGCCACAGAGACTGCACCATCTTCAAGGGGTGAGTGGCTGTGATTGGAAGCCTAGTCTTATCTTCAACTGGGTAGACCTCAGATACCTCCCAGGACCCTACAACCACAATGCCCAAGGACCAGGTGCCTTGGCTGCAAACCCATGAACACCAAGACTCCAGCCTCCTCAGTTGCAGGCATCTAAAATTTTTTTCCAGGGGGAGACAAAGTGGTGCTGAATACATGGATGGGCCCTGCACCTTCTCACAGAGCAGATAGAAGGAACAGCTGAATTGAATAACATCCACCCACAATTGGAAAATTAAACACAACTGGTGAGGCAATCCATGGACAGAAAGGTCAGAGATCGCCTAGAGAAAGATGAGATCTGGGATGAAGGCTAGAGGGAGAAACGCGCACAGCAGAGACTAGAGTCTCAGAGGGAGACTGTGCTCAGCCGTGGTCAGCAAACTGAGGCTCGTGAGCCACATGCAGCTCTTTGGCCTCCCGAGTGTGGCTCTTCCACAAAATACCATGTGCAGGTGTGCAGGTACAGTGCGATTGAAACTCCGTGGCCCATGCACAGAAGTCAGTATTTTGTAGAAGAGCCACACTCAAGGGGCCAAAGAGCCACAAGTGGCTCACAAGCCGTGGTTTGTCAAGCCGCAGTTTGCTGACCACTAGCCTAGAGACAGGTGAGATCTGGGACTGAGGCTGGAGGCAGAAATACCTGCAGCAGGGACTAGAGTCTCAGAGGGAGACTGTGCTCAACTAAACCCATGGCCCTTAGGGTCAGTGTAGTCCTTGCATGTGGAAGAGGGTCCACCGAGCTGCTGGCAGAGGGGAACTCTAGATATAAGCCCACAGCCATGGTAAACTGTGCCGAGAAAGACAGCCTGAAGTTCTATACCAGCTGTGCAATGCCAGGGTAAAAAGACATGAGTGGGTGTAGTTCCCTTGTCTTTTTTTTCCTAATTCCTTTGCTTGCTAAGTCCAGTGCATCAGTGCATAAGATCGTCCAAATAAAAGCATTCACTAAGACTGCAGGGGAAAGATTATTTATTTATTTATGTATTTATTTTTGTGGAAACTGGGGATCAGAATAAGGAAAGATGAGCAGGAAACCAGTTCTGGGTTAGTCCACCCCTCCAACCCAGTATTAAGTGCAGCAGGGAAAGAAGAATCTAAACACTGGGTAGAGGGCCTTTTAGTCCCGGGAATTAATACAGAAAAATTGCCACCCAGGGGTTGTGTCAGAAATTGACTCTTGTGTAAATACAACTGAAGCTAGGCAGAGAAACAAAGTGAGCAGAAAGATCCTGCCTGCTTGAAAACAAGGTTGTGGCTTATGACACAGAGGGGCTGTGGATTGCAGGGAATGGCAGCACTGTGCTGACTACCTGACAAGAAACAGATGTGCCAGGCAGAACAGTAGAGGAAGTGAACAACCTACTCTATCTCAATTTTTCCTTTATGACACTCTCTTCCTCACTTTTCCCCTTTTTCATCCTGTTTCTCTTACCCTGTTCCTGCTTTCGTTTTTCTCTATCCTTTCTTTTCACTCCCTGTTAAAAATTGATCTTCTCATATATCCGATTTTCTTTCCCCTGCTCTAAGTCCATGCACACTTCTCTCTTCTCTTTCTTCATGAGTCAAATATTTTTCTTTCTTTTTCCCCCCTTTTTCTTTCATTATGTCTTGTTGGTGTTTTTTTTCTTTCATTTTTTTCTCTTTTTTTTTTCTTTTGTTGTTTCTGTTTATCTGTTGACTTGTTCTCTTCTTCTATGAATAGCTTAATTAATTCCAATCACCAATTTAGGTCTATCTACTCTCTATTCTCCTATTTTGTGCTTTGTGTTTTACTTTTATTCTTATACACTCATTCTCTTTCTACCTCCTCTATACTGAATTGTGGCCATTTCCCCATTCATTCAATTCCTTAACCTTACCTTCTGGAAATAAGCTCTGCCTCTTCAGATTCGTTTGGGTCTTTGTTGTTTGCACTTTTTGGATTACTTGTTATTTGTTGTTTGTATTAATCTCTAGGTGTTTGTTGTTTGCATTTTTTTGGATTAGTTGTTGATTCTTTAGAGTGTTATCTACATATACATATATTTCCCCCCCCCTTCTTTTTTCTTCTCTTTATTTTATAGCTTACATTTTTTTTCCCTTTCTCAATATCATTTTTGCACTCTTTTCTCTCCCCTAATTCTCTTTTCTCTGGTGGTCACCTTTATTTGGAGATATTAGTATTGTGAATACATTTGTATTTGGTGTCATTTGCATTGTGTCTTGTCGTGTTGTATTTTGTGCCTTTAAGTCAACGCAGGAAAGAGCTAAAAAACCAGAAACCCCGAGAAGAGCAAACATGAGGAGATAAAGAAACAACCCCCATACAAAAGAATAGGAGGAATCACCAGAAAAGAAAGTAAACGAAATGGAGCAAGGAATTTGTCAGAGAAAGAATTGACAGCAATGGTCATAAGGATGCTGAAAAAGATGGAAGGCAAATTCAACAATATGTGTAAGGACCAAAAAGAAATGAAGAAAACCAAGAAGAAATGAAGAATGACATCACTGCAATGAAGAACACAATAGAAAGCATCAACAGTAGACTAGAAGAAGCAGAGGACCACATCAGTAAGTGGAAAGACAAGGTAGGAAAAAATACCCAAGCAGAGCAGCAACTGGAAAACAAACAATCAAACAAACAAGAAAAGAACAGAAGGAGAGCCTCAGGGAACTTTGGGATAACATGAAATGAAACAACATCTGCATAATAGGAGTTCCAGAAGGAGAGGAAACTGAGAAAGGAATAGAAAAACTCTGAAGAAATAATGACAGAAAACTTCCTGATATTGGGAAGAAGATAAAACTCACACAAGTCCAAGAAGCTCAGAGTCCCAAACAAGATGAACCCAAAAAGACTCACACTAAGACACATTATAATTAAATCAGCAAATACCAACAACAAAGAATCTTAAAAGTTGCCAGAGAGAGACAGAAAGTTACCAACAAGGGATGTCCCATCAGACTATCAACTGATTTCTCAACAGAAATACATCAGGCCAGAAGGGAATAGAATGAAATATACAAAATCATGCAAAGCAAGGGTCTGAATCGAAGAATACTGTACCCAACAAAGCTATCAATGAAAGTCGATGGTGAAACCAGGATCTAGAGGGACAAAAAAAGTACTAAGGGAGTTTATTATCACCAAACCAGCAATGCAGGAAATGCTAAAGTGTCTTCTGTTAAAAGAAGAAATAGGAAGTGAAGAAGGAACACAAGAATAAAGAATAAAAATGGCAACAAACAAGACCTATCAATAATAACTTCAAATGTACATGGAATAAAGGCCCCAATCAAAAGATATAGAGTAGCTGAGTGGATAAGAAAACATGACCCATATATCTGCTGTCTACAGAAGCCCCACCTCAGAACAAAGGAGTCACACAGACTGATGGTGAAGGGATTTAAAAATGTTTTTCAGGTGAATGGAAATTAAAAAAAAAAAAAGCTGAGGTAGCAATACTTATATCTGACAAATTAAAACTCAGAGTGAAAGACATAACAAGAGATAAGAAAGGTCACTCCATAATACTAAAGGGAGAAATTCAACAAGAAGATATAACTCTGGTAAACATATATTCACCCAATACAGGAGCACACAAATGCATTAAACAAACAAAACAAAACAAAACAAAAAACAAAAACAACTTCTGGATGATCAAAGGAGAGATTAACAGCAATCTTATATAATAAAAGAGAAACATGCAAATTAGCCATCCCTCTGGTATGCTCAAGCCATGCCCACCAGCCAAACAGAGTGACCATGCAAATTAACCTGACAACTTGGAGTGATATGCAAATTAACCCAACAAAGATGGCAGGCCTCTGGGAAGCACGCACATGCACAGGCGCTGAGCAGCTGAGGGCAGGCGTCCCACACAGCCCCCCCCTGGCTGATCTGGGTTGGTGGGCAGCACACTCAGAATGGCCAGGGTTGGGCAGAACAGGATGCCTGGCTTCTGCCCAGCCCCGGCTGCTCCAGGCCTGTGCACAGTGCATGGAAGCAAGGAGCAGCTGGGGTGGGGAGGGATGCCCGCCCTGGTCACTCCGAGCAGGTGAACAGCGCCCGCCAGCATCCCACCCTGCCCAGGCTGCTACAGGCTTGCAGGCAGCACATAGAGAGCCTCTGGGCAGGGGAGGCGAGCTGGCGGAGGGCAGCCTGTACTCTCGACAAGGCTGCTTTGGCAGCCGTGAGCATGCCAAGTGGAGCCTGTGGGTGAAGCTGAAGTAGCTGCCTGCAGGCTATCAGTGCCGAGGAGTGGCTGTGCAAGTCCTGCCTCCTGGCCCAGAAAGTGCGCGGATGGTAGGGACAGCCACTGTGGTGGGCCTGATTGATGTCCTCCAGGCCGCGCTACGGAGGTTTGCGGATCTGTGAAGCCACAGGCCTCCAATGAGCACATCCTCTCCTCCCCGCTTGGCGTGTGAACATCCCCCAGCATGCTGTAACCCTTGTGTGCCTGCAACAGTCCTGGACCAAGGCGCACACAACTTTTCCCCGCCCCTCCACCACACTTCCATCAACCCCAGCATGCCTAAGTCCCCCACAGGATGTGCACATGTCCCCTCCGCCATGACCTTTGTAGAGTGTCTGGGTGTTGAGGGTGGGCACCTGTGAGATGACAGTGTGAGGGCAGAGTGGAGATGCCCTGTTCCTGTGGAGGCCAGTGCAGGGACAAGATCACTTCTGTGGCACTAATGCAGGTGCTGAGGCAGGAACAGGTGCAGACAGACACACCTGGTGGACACAGGCAGCCATCACTGAGGTGCCTTTGGTCAGCGTTCAAGATCAAGAACCCAGAGGAGGCAAGGAGTTCCATCCTCTCAGTGAAATGGTGGGATAGTCAGGGCGACTGCAGAGGAGGAATGTGCACTTTGGGTGCCAGCACCCATGAGCAAAGGCTGCCCTGACTGAGCCTCACTCACGTGGATCCTAGCACACTCTTGCTGGGCAGCGGGTGACTGGACATGCTTTTCTGAGTTAATGAGAGAAAATGTTGATTCTCCCTCTGCCCATGAAGGTGGAAAGTGAAGTGGGGAGACATGAAGGGAGTGAGAGGGGTTCCCTGTCTGGGGGTTCCAAATCTGCTGCTGGTTCCTTTCACCGCTGACTAGAGATATACAGGGTGTCTCCCCAAAATGTATACACACTTTGAATAACTACTAATTCCAATGGGTTTAAGCATAAGAAAGAAACAACAATGGAGCTCTTATCTGTTAAAAGTGTGGGCACAAACAGGTAGTTGGACATTCCCTGAGGCATCTCAGATTGGAGGGGGTGAAGGCCAGTATGAGGGGCCCCTTTCTCCCCCTACCCCAGTGCACGAATTTCATGCACCCGGCAATTAGTCTATATATATAAAAGCCTAAGCAACCAGATGACTGGACAACCGGTCAACCCTTTGACCAGTCACTATGATGCGCACTGACAACCAGGGGGCAGATGCTCAATACAGGAGCTGCCCCCTGGTGGTCAGTGCACTCCCACAGCGGGAGTGCTGTGGGGAATGAGCGAGGTTCCCTGTCTGGGGGTACCAAATCTGCTGTTGGTTCCTTTCACCACTGACTAGAGATACACAGAGTGTCCCCCCAAAATGTATACACACTTTGAATACCTACTAATTCCAATGGTTGGGTTTAAGCTGAAAAGAAAGAAACAATGGAGCTGTCATCTGTTAAAAGTGCGGGCACAAACATGCAGTGGGACATTCCCCGAGGGGCCCCGGATTGGAGAGGGTGCAGGCCAGACTGAGGTCCCCCCTTTCCCTCCCACCCCTGTGCATGAATTTTGTGCACTGGGCTACTAGTACAGTCATAGGAGGGGGCTTTAATACCACACTAACACCACTGGACAAATCCTCTAAAGTTAAACAAATATCAGAAAAAAGAGTCAATCCTAAATGACTCACTAGATCAGATGGAATTAATTGATATCTTCAGAACATATAACCCCAAAACCACAGAATATACATTCTTCTCAAGTGCACATGGGTAATTTTCACAGATAGACCAAATATTAGGGCACAGGCAAAGTCTCTTCAAATTCAAGAAGATAGAAATCATATCAAGCATCTTCTCAGATAAAGATGGCATAAAATTAGAAATCAACTACAATAAAAACAATGAAAAAAATCAAAACACCTGGAGGCTACATAGCATGCTATTAAATAATGACTGTGTTACCAAAGAGATCAGAGAAGAAATAAAAAGCATTCTGGCAACAAATGATAATGAAAATACAACAATCCAAAATCTGTGGGACACAGTGAAAGCTGTCTTGAGAGGGAAGTTCATAGCTCTACAGACCTACTTCAAAAAACATGGAAAAAATGGTAATAAATGATCTAACCCTATAACTCAAAGAGTTAAATGGTAATAAATGATCTAACCCTACAACTCAAAGAGTTAGAAAGAGCAACAAGAAAAGCCCAATGTAAACAGAAAGAAGGAAATAATAAAGATCAGAGTGGAAATAAAAGACATAGAGACCAAAAAATCAATACAAAAGATCAACAAAACTAAGAGCTGGTTCTTTGAAAGCATAAAAGAGATTGATGAACCTCTAGCCAGGCTCACCAGGAAGCAAAGAGAGAGTTCCTAAATAAACAAAATCAGAAATGAAAGAGGTGACATAACAACCGATCCCACAGAAACACAAATGATTATGAAAAAATACTAGGAACAACTCTATTCCAACAAAATGGAAAACCTAGATAAAATGGACATATTTTTTAGAAAAATACAAGCTCACAAAACTCAATCAGGAAAAATGAAAAAAGCTGAATAGGCTGATAACTACCAAAGAAATTGAAGCAGTGATCAAAAAATCTTCCAGCAAACAAAAGCCCTGGTCTGGATGGCTTTACAGGGGAGTTCTACAAGCATTCAAAGAAGAACTAAAACCTATCCTCCTCAGACTATTCCAAAAAATTCAAGAGGAAAGCATGCTTCCAAGCTCTTTCTATGAGTCCCAAAACCAGATAAAGACATCACACAAAAAACAAACAAACAAACAAAGAAAAAAACCTACAGGCCAATATCCATGATAAACATAAATGCTAAAATCCTCAACAAAATTCTAGCAAATCAGATCCAGCATTACATTAGAAAGATCATACACCATGACCAAGTGGGATTTATTCTGGAGGTGCAAGAATGGTAATATATCTGCAAATCAATAAATGTGATACATAAACAAACTGAGAGACAAAAATCAGATAATCATATCAATCGATGGAGAGAAAGCATTTGACAAAATCCAACACCCTTTCTTGATACAAACTCTCAGCAAAGTGGGAATGGAGGTATCATACCTCATCATAATAAAAGCCTCATATGACAAACCTACAGCCAATATCATACTCAACGGGCAAAAACTAAACTCATTTCCCCTGAGAACAGGAACAAGACAGGGATGCCCACTTTCACCACTCCTGTTTGATATAGTACTGGAAGTGCTCGCCATAGTGATCAGACAAGAAGAATAAATAAAAGGCATCCACATTAGAAAAGTAGAAGTAAAAATGTCCTTATTTGCAAATGACATGATACTATACATAGAAAACCCCAAAGACTCCATGAAAAAAGAATTCGGCAATGTAGCAGGATACAAAATGAACACCCAGAAATCAATGATATTTCTATACACCAATAATAAACTCACAGAAGGTGAAATGAAAAAAAACTAATCCCATTTACCATTGCACAAAAAAAATTAGGATATCATAGGAATAAACTTAACTAAGGATGTAAAAAACCTGTACTCAGAAAACTACATGACATTGAAAAAGAGATAGTGGAAGACAAACAAGTGGAAGAACATCCCATGCTCATGGATTGGTAGAATCAACATCATTAAAATGTCCATACTACCCAAAGCAAATTATATATTCCATGTAATCCCCATTAAAATACCAATGGTATATTTCAAAGATCTAGAACAAACTCTCCTAAAATTCATCTGGAATAAAAAAGGAAACTCTTACAACTTAACAAAAGGAAGATAAAGAACCCAATCCAAAAATGGGCAAAGGACATAAATAGACACTTTTTGAAAGAAGCATACAGAGGGCCAAGGGACATATGGAAACATGCTCAAAGTAGCTAATCATCTGAGAGATGAAAATCAAAACAACCATGAGGTACCATCTCACACCTGTCAGAATGGCTATCAGCAACAAATTAACAAAAAAAGTGCTGGTGAAGATGCAGAGAAAAAGGAACCCTTGTGCACTGCTGGTGGGAATGCAGACTGGTGCAGCCACTGTGGAGAACAGTATGGAGTTTCCTCAAAAATTAAAAATGGAACTCCCAGTAATCCAACTTCCATGACTATATACCAAGAAACCAAAAACACCAATCAGAAAGGGTTTATGCACCCCATGTTCATTGCAGCACAATTCCCCATAGCTAAGATTTGGAAACAACCTAAGTGCCTATCAGCAGATGAGTGGATTAAAAAACCATGGTACATCTACACAGTGGAATACTACATTGCTATACAAAAGAAGGAACTTTTACCATTTGCAACAGCATGGATGGAACTGGAGAGCATTATGCTAAGCGAAATAAGCCAGTAGGAGAAAGATAAATATCACATGATCTCACTCATATGTGGGATATAATGATCAGTATAATTTGATGAACAAGAATAGATCCAGAGACAAATGACAGATGGGAGGGGGTTTAGAGAGCAACCAAAGGACTTGTATGCATGCATATAAGCATAGCCAATGGACACAGACACTGGTGCAGTGGGGCTTGCCTCAGGTGGGAATGGCTAGCGGGGGGTGGGTGTCAATCAGGGAAAATGGAGACATATGTAAAACTTTAGACAATAATAATAATAATAATAATAATAATGAATAAAATGAGTAAAATCTAATTAGATAGTAGAGCATGTACATCATAGGAAACACTCTGGGATGTGCACATGCCAGTGTTCAGGCCCACAGTCCTGAGAGGTAATGTGCATACCAAGAAGTTGGCTTGGCCTCTGGTGCAGTCATGACCACAGAAATCTGAAGCAGTGGCCAGGGTAGGATCTGGGCCCAGATTGGTGGGGGCAATAGCAGAAATGGCAGCAGAAGCAGCAACAATGACAATAGCTGTGACGGAGGGGCGAGCTTCTGCAAGGGAACAACACCAACCTCTGTTGGGAGATTTGCCTGCTTGTCCATTGTGGCATCTGCACAAAAATTAACTCTTCAGTCTGTGTGCAGGGACAGGTACTGCCAGTCCTCAGTTAAGTAAACTTTGTCAGTAAATTATTACAGAATAAAAGTGTACACGTGGACATTGCAATAAAGCATATCAGAAAGTCATTACAATTGATCAATAAATGCATACTCCCTGGGTTTGAAAAGTACTGCAACATTGCAAAGCAAGTTGGAAGTACATTGTTTTTATATGATGCTTAGAGTAAACCAATTATTAATGAGGAAGATAATTTTAAAATAATATTTGCTTATAATTGAAAATACAGCAATAGAATTCTGAACAAATGGTTTGAATTATATATAAACCACCAAGCCACTTTTGATTTTGTAGGAACTCAAGAAGCTACAGTAAATCTCAGAGGAAACTATAAAATTCCATTGCATGAATTTACATTTAAAATTAAATGCAGACTCACAAAAAAACTGGTTTGTATGTAGAGTTAAATATTTTTAGAAAAATATTTTTGCAAAAGTCATAATCACTAGATACACAAAAATTTATATTTTAAAAAAAATTGTTCAGAAGTCTGATGTTTTCACAGGCAATAAAATACTTTTAACAGCACAGGTAGCATTTGCATAGGCAGAAAGGTCCTTATCAAAGTAAAACAATAAAATTTATCTGCAGTCTTGCATTTGTCAAAAGCAACAGAAATTACTGTCAATTTTATTAATTGAAATAAATTTTTCAAAAGTATGCATTTTGATGACCTAATAAATAATTTACAGAATGGTGACCCAAAAATCCTATGATTAATACATATATCAAACTAGTGTAGCCTTGTTATTGATTGTATTATATATACTAGTAAATCAATATGATACCAAAATAATTTTTCCCTTTGTTGTATTATGCTGTTACTCATGTGTCACTGTTAATCCTGTGATATTTTATTAGTAGAATATATTTAAAAAAAACTTTTTAAAGGAAAAATTTTATATTTTAGTACTTTTATAGCACTTCCCCCCACCACTGGTTTTTGAAAAAGGGGTCTTGTACTTTCATTTCGCACTGGGCTCTACAAATTATGTACCTGGCCCTGCCTAGGTCTGACAAACCAACCCACAACCTGAGGTGGCGTACATTTAGCCAATGGAGACCTGTAAGCAAGAAAAAAAAATGTGAACCTGAGAGTTTGAAATTGTTTTATATGCAGCAGTGTCTCAGAAATTACTGACTTGATATAGATACTTTCAAGGTTTCGGCTGTGTGTCTTCATTTCTCTTGGCGTTGTCTATAGTTTCTGCTCTATGGAAGTGATTGCTGGGGCTTCTAGAAATTAATTATTCATTATAAACTATATGTTTTTGATAATAAAAGGCATGATGCATAGATACATTTTGAAAACTAGTTATTCCTAAAAATTATTTTAAAATTTGTAAAAATTATAGAAGATTTATAAGAAAAAAATATTAAAAGAAAATTAAAACAAAGCCAAACAGTGTGGACAATTTACAGCCAACTTGTAACTAACAAACCATTATCTTCCCTAGCCAAGGACACAAAACAAATGATTAAAAAACAACAAACAAAACAAAACAAAACAAAACCTCTCTACAGAAAGTGAGAGGGGAAGCAGAAAGGGAAAAAAGGGCCATTTCATTCCCAGTCTCAAAACTTGACAAGATTCCTTAACTGGTTTGGCTCAGTGGATAGAGCGTCAGCCTACAGACTGAAGGGTCCCAGGTTCGATTCCTGTCAAGGGCATGTACCTTCGTTGCTGGCACATCCCATTGGGGGTGTTCAGGAGGCAGCTGATCGATGTTTCTAATTCTCTATCCCTCTCCCTTCCTCTCTGTAAAAAGTCAATAAAATATATTTTTAAAAAGAATTGACAAGATAAAGCTGGCAGGTACTTCTCATAATTTCTGAAAAGACTGCAACAAAATAACAGAAAATCTTAAGAATTATTCTGTACCAGAATATTCAACAGAACAATTTTAAAACCTACAGACAGAAGAGTATAATATAATGCCTTGGACCCCCACCTAGCCTGCTCTTTGGATTGGCTGGGGGCCCGTTTACAATTCATGAGCTAGATGTATAAATCTATGTACTTTGCTTTTTGAATAAAGATACATATTTTAATTGTTTTAATTGATTGGTTTTCACAATAGTCATTCATTTATATGAGAAGACAAAATTTGGATTTTATAACTTTTGTTAAAAATATTCCTAATTTTTAAGCTTTGTTTTTCAAATACAAACAAAAAAAACCAGAACAATTTGATTAATTCTTTTTCTCACTAGATGGTCCCTCCAGAACAATTTGTAATAAATAAATTATACCAATACATTACATTTCTTTGCATGAATTCAATAAGACCAGTTTCCAATAATAGTTTTGTTGACCAAGACTTTGACTGAAGTGCCATGTCTTAAAGAGACATGCCTGGACTCTGGATGTCACCGGAAGACTTGAAGCCAATGTGCACACCTTAGAGAAAAGCCTGATACCTTGCTTGGTAACATGGTTCATAGCAGTCTTTCCAAGTAAAGAACAAAGGTTGCTTTCCTGAGAGTTAGTAAGAAAAAACCTCAAGACATGTTGGTAACCCCAAAAACTTAAAGAATTCACCCAAGTTACAGATATTGCAGGCAAGCCTGATGGTAAATGAATGGCTTTTTCGCCCTGAGGGGCTCATTAAAGCTCAATCATAAAATTCCAACAAAACAAATTTTAAAAGAGCCTATAGAGTCAATTAACATTCTTACTGTATTTATACAAACACTCAGGACAAGTTAAAACTAGACTTAATACAGCCTGGCCACATGGTTCAGTGGTTGAGCATTGACCTATGAACCAGGAGGTCACAGTTTGATTCCTGGTCAGGGCACATGCCCGGGTTGTGGTCTTGATCCCCAGTAGGGGGCATGCAGGACACAGCTGATCAATGATTTTCTCTCATCATTGATGTTTCTTTCTCTCCCTCTCCCTCCAACTCTAAAATCAATAAAAAAAATTACAAAAAACACTAGACTTAATACAATAAATAAATTGGTCTTTAATAAGAATAAAATAATTTTATGGAGAAAAGTTATATTTCAACAAATTCTATAATACACAACTATGAATTAATTCCAATTAATTCTTTGAAAGTTTTATGTTACACCTATGATTTGAACTGCCATAAATCCTAAACTTGTCTAGTTTTCTTGAATGTTTAGCTACAACTCTCCAGACTAATACTTACTTTTCTCCCATCCTTAGCCTTGGAATCATTGAACCCTAAAACACTTTTCCTTTCACTAGACCACTTGTCATAATTCTTGTTATTCAGTTTTTCTCCACTAGATTACAAGCCCTACTTGCACATAGGGAATTCCACCTCTAGACATCATTGCCATCTCCTTCCGTCCCCAGGCCTCATCCCCCCAGTGACAGAAATAAAAGATTTCTTGGCTGTGAAGAAAAATATTACCCCCTTTAATATGGAATTTGTTTAGTCCTTTTTCAGTCTGTTAAAAGAAAAAAAATATGTCTTTTATATATAATCTTTTGGTCAAAATAGTTTGACAACCTCCCCAGGGCTTGAATCACAAAACAAAACAAAACACAAAAATAAACAAACAAACAAACAACAAAAGAAAAACCAACTTAGACTTATGAGAGTTGAAGAAAGTCTTAGTCCTTATGAAAATTATAGAAAAGCTTAAAACAAAACACCCTACTCCGGAGAAATGGCATACTTCTAATACCTACACATCCCCATGTGCAGGAAGGCATATAGGCACTGGAGTTGAGGGCTTTTTCTTTCATTTGATAAAAACAAAAAAACAGATTACTGGAAAGAAAAGGGCCAAAAAAAGTAAAACAAGCCTTCAACACTATTTGCAATGTCCCTCCATGTTCTCAGGTAAATCTTATACTAGACAACTAGACAACTATATTATCAAAAAAATTACCTCACCAGTAGATGTAAAGTCCTAGTCTTAATTAAAATAGAATTCCACCCTTTCCATATAAATCCTTCTTTACTGTCAGACTAGGGTGATAAGAATAAAAATATAAATATTTTAATAGCGAGAACATACATAGCAATAAAGCCAAAACTGTTTATACTGTCCCTTGGTCTCTAGGTACTACCCAGTCCAGAGCTCTGGGTACTGGACGAACTCCCCCAGCCCTTGACCTAGAGTCACTTCCTTTTAAACAACCCTAGAAAACTTGATGGGCACTTCAAAAAACATTAAAACCATCTTAGACACTCTTAATCACAGACACAGTTTAGCTCAGACTTTCATCTGGAAGGGGTGCCTGAGAGGGACCACACTGGTAAGTATGTGCAATCCAGAGGTCCACCCTGTTAGTGAGCACACACTGATAGAGCCAGTGGAAGGGACCACATTTAGGCACCACAGGGTCTCACTAATAATATATACTAGTATGCCTAAGTCCAGCAGACACTCGTCACTTGCCACAAGGCGACAAAACACATGAAATAAGCACTCTTTTCCTGGGAGGAGGACACCTTGGTCAGGAAAAGATCACAAAAGATGTCAGATATCTCTCTATGTTTCCTTCCAAATGGGAAACACACCATCCACATCCGAAAAGAATGCACTTTAAACTGCATTCTAAAACATTGAAATTCCTTTAATCCACATACATTGAAGACAAAATGCCTAATTTTCTTTTATACCCAGACATGGCCACAATATCAACTGACAAATAGAGACATGGCTCCTTGAGGAAAATATTAAATACAATACCATCTTACAATTAAATATTTTCTATAGCCTGGTACTGGCACAAGAATAGGCATATAGATCAATGGAATAGAATAGAGAGTCCAGAAATTGGCCCAAACCAATATGCTCAATTAATATTTGACAAAGGAGGCAAGAACATACAATGGAGCCAAGTTAGTCTCTTCAATAAATGGTGTTGGGAAAATTGGACAGATATATGCAAGAAAATGAAACTAGACCACCAAATTACACCGTACACAAAAATAAACTCAAAATGGATAAAGGACTTAAATGTACGACAGGAAACCATAAAAATTCTAGAAGA
>NW_006290467.1:61013-64222 GCF_000327345.1 Myotis davidii
AGGACTTGTATGCATGCATATAAGCATAACCAATGGACATAAGACACTGGGGGATGGGGGAGGCTAGGGGACTGTCTTGGGCGGGGGGAAAAAATGGACACATATGTAATACCCTTTGTAATAAATAATAAAATTTAAAAAAAAAAATAAATATTTTCTATAGAAGGAAAATGAAATAATTTAAACTCTCATATATCCAGGCTTTCTTTACTTTAAAAAACAACCAAAAGTTATGTCAATAATGCAAAATTAAACCCTAACTCTTGACAGCTTTGACCCAAAACAATACCAGATAGTCAAGAACCCCTAAAATAGTGACTGGACCTATTGGCTCACAGAATACACCAAATTCATCTTGTCCTCCTTATAATATGAGACCCATGAAAAGACAAGTCCTACCAAGACCCAAAGGGATTCAGCCACCTAGGTTCCTGAGTACCATTTGCCCTCTCCAGGCAATGGCAGGGGGATAATTTTGATCCTCCCTGGTCCAGATATAATTTTCCATGCAGGACTTAAAACAAATTTAAAAAATAATCCCATCCCTAAGAAGCTAGTTGCCCCCTTTCTTCAGCCCTTTGTTTAGCTATTTCTATTAATTATGTTTGGCCCTTATTAAATTTCCTTCTACATTTTGTTTCTTCTTGCATAAAGGCTATAAAACTCCAAATACAGCCTCAGATGTGCCCTAGACCGGCCTCCTCTGATAGGACCCTAACAGCTGCTTCCAATCCAATCCACATCCCTTTTCAACACGAAGTAGACAGAATGGTCTTTGCCCCTACTCCCAACAGCAGTTGGGGTCTCCTAATCGGAGGGTGGACTAAGGTAAGTTAGCTGGAAATGCAAGTAGACAGGTTAGGGGTCCAGTGGAAAACAAACACAGGTGGAACATAGGCAGGGACATATATGGCAATTTGAGCAAGACAAATCACAGAAACCAACCAAACAGGAATACCAGGATATTTTTGGGCACAAAGAGGGAGACATAGGAAACGACGGAAGGGCCTGCTTTAACAAGGTTTATGAACACATAGAAACAAACAAACAAAAAGTTCAGATCCATTACTGGAGAAAAAGAATAAAGGAATCAATCAGGTGGTGACACAAATATTCATAGAACCGAATTGTAGCAAATATATACCCTTGGACTACAAGACTACATGAACAGCCCATTATTGCCCCCCCGCCCCGCCCTTGTGCGGGAAGTCTGAAGCTGCTTATAATAACTTTTCCACAGTTTTACTTAAATCTTCTGGTCCACAGAGCTCATTCTTTGGCATTGTGAGACACGACCCAGGGCAGAAAAACAACAACAACAACAACAAAAACCCTTCGACTCACCATTCCCGTTATCAATGGCATCATTATTTCACCAGTCTAATGTTGCCTGCTTACTTCAGCTTTCTGCTTGAGCTCCAATTGACTATGCTCCAGTGTGGGCTTTTTATACATAATTTATAACTCCCTTTATACATTATTTGAAGCTGATAACTGTTTCCTAGTTATGTTGTGGATATAAATTTAGGTGGATTTCTCTGCTCTCTGTTTTGAACTATATATGTTTGTTGCAGGGGTTGGGGGAAGTTGGTGATATTTAGAGAGCACTACACTTAGGTAGACACCATTATCCTAAGTTAACATGGAACTAATGCCACAATCTTAGGTATGAACAGTTAAGAATTGCAAAATTATTGTGGAAAGTCTCAAACATGAAAAACAGATACCAAAACAAATAGAAAAAATCAAAGTAAATTAACAAAATAATTCATGGAGAAAAAAAAAAAACAACTATTGTCTTCACATAGATGATAAAATGTATCAACAAAAGTAGATGAGAATGCAATTTAACATAATCCAGTTTTGGCCTGGTGGTTTTATCAACCTAGAACAATGAATTGAAAGTTTCTGGGCTTTTACTAAGTTCTAGAATGATGCAAACATATTGAACCATTATAACATATAGAATGATAGCTTTTTAATTATACTTTCAAAGTTATTTATATTAATTTTCCACCCCATTTTGAGTCCTATTCAAATAATATTTTCATAGATAATCGTTTTTTGCAAAAAGAACTTGGAATTTATTGGTATAAAATATGATTTTTTTATTTATAACTAGAGGCCTAGTGCATGAAATTCATGTGGGGGCGGGGGGTCCCTCAGCCTGACCTGCACCCTCTCCAATCCGGGAACCCTGTGGGATCAGGCCTAAACCAACAATCGGACATCCCTCTCGCAATCCAGGACTTCTGGCTTCCAACCGCTCACCTGCCTGCCTACACTCTGCCTGCCAGCCTGATTCCCGTAACTACCCTCCGCTTCCACACTGGTCACTCTTAACTGCCCTCCCCTGCTGGACTGGTCGCCCCTATTAACTTTTTAAAAAAATTTTATCCCCTTCACACACAATTGTATTTGACTTCCTTATTGGCTTCTCCCTATCACACAATTTCTCTCCTTTATGTAACACTTTTTTCTGCTGAGTCATCATTTATCAACTTTTCTTTTCTCCTTATTTCCTACTTCCGTTCCATCATCCTTCTTCCCATCTTTCTCCTACCCCCCTCCCTTCCCATATTCCTTCTTTCCTTTATCTTTACCCTTGTCCCCCCCTTTTCCTTCCTTCCCACCTTAATTTTTTTCTTCACTTCCTCCCTTGGACCTGTTCTGCTCCCTCCCTCATTTATTCCTTCTTCCCATTCTCCTTTTAAGCTCTACCAGCTCCCCTTTAAAACTTCTCTTCCCTCCCTCTTTCTCTCTCATCCACATTCTTCCTTACTTACTTCCACTGTTTAATATCTATCTGCTTGCCATTATTCATTATCATTTATCTTTTTTTTTCTTTTCTGACCCCTACTTTTAAAATCTGTCCCCATTACACAACTATACTTTATTTTCATTATAGATCCTACAGTTCACTCACACATCTTTTTTACTTCTTTAACTCTGCTCTCTACTGACTCCTAGGTTGCCTGGCCAGTGAGGGTGGCCAAGGCCCGCACAGCCTGGGCACTGCTACCATGAAGCAGGAGCACCTCCCCCCAGAATGCTTCAGATCATCCTCTACTCCATCCCGGACCTGTAGGCGCCTCCCAGCCAATGGCCACCACTGCCCTCCTCCCATGTCTGGGCGGGGCTCCCCCCTCTGTACTGCCTGTTCCCTGCCCCTCACCTGGTGCACCTGCTCTGCCCCCCCCCCCCCCCCG
>NW_006290467.1:64335-81629 GCF_000327345.1 Myotis davidii
TGCCCTCCCTCTTTCTCTCTCATCCACATTCTTCCTTACTTACTTCCACTGTTTAATATCTATCTGCTTGCCATTATTCATTATCATTTATCTTTTTTTTTCTTTTCTGACCCCTACTTTTAAAATCTGTCCCCATTACACAACTATACTTTATTTTCATTATAGATCCTACAGTTCACTCACACATCTTTTTTACTTCTTTAACTCTGCTCTCTACTGACTCCTTTATAAAGTTCTTCCCTCCCTCTTTCCTTCTTAAAGCTTTGATTGGAGGAGGGGGCATTAACCCCCAGCCCATGGTTCAGCCCCAGCCAGGTGTTCACCACCTTCCCCCCCTTCCCCAGATTCCCCTCCTATTGTATCCTATCCTTCCCCGGGCCATTCAACTACCTTGAGCAGAGGGCAGGGAACAAAGCCTGGTGATCCGGTCTTGACCCGTGATGCTGTAATGGACAAATTTGCATATTCCTCTATTATTAGATTAGATTTTGTACTTTTATAAATGTAAGCATATTTTTCTTATACCTATTATTTTTCATCTATATTTTATCTCTATTTTGAGAAGATACAATCTCTACTCAAAACTCAATTCCTCTAGTAAATACATTCTATATGCCATCTGAAGCTTCTCTTTCATAATCTTTTCAATATCTACAGACTTTCCAATATCCTCAATCATTTTTCCCAGATTTCTGTCAATTCCCTTGTCTTATTTACAACCCAACTTTCCTATGAGAAAACTGCATTTCCTACAGTCATCTCAAATACAGTCTCTCATTCTCACTACCCATAGAAATAAGGGAACTGCTTTCCTAAGTCCCCTGTCATCAGGGTCATGGGGGAGGGAGAGGTGGCAGCAGATGATACAGATAAATGTTATAAGCCTTAGATTAACAGGTGTTCTTATAAGAAGATAGAAGAGCAATGATCTGTTAGTGGCAGCAGTGATATCTGTGTGCATCACTGTTCAATTCACACTGGTATCTTCACCAAAAAGTAATTTCAGAGCTCTATATGTAGCTTTTCCTAAAATAATATAGTGGATTGGCTTAGGGCTTCCTTTAATATTTCATGGACTATGTTACAAGCGAGGCTGCTGTGATAATATGACTCCAGAATTCAGAGTTTTATATAAATTAGAGTTCCACACTTCAGCATGGAGCTTCCATCTCTGAGTTGGAAGTAGCTGCTTCAATTGCTGCCATTTCCCAGCTAGCAAGAAAGTGAAATGATGAAGAGGGCAAACAGTTTCCTTCATAAGTATGTAGCCCAGAATTTTCACACATCACTTTTTTCACCCACACTTGACTTCAAGGAAGGCTGGGTATGTGGTTTCTATGTGGATTGTAATATGCATTTATAAAATTTGGAGATTCTATTATTTAAAAAGAAGAAAGGGAGAATGGATATCAGTGGGGCATGAACAGTCTCTCACACAGGGTAGGAATGGCAGTGTAAGTTGGGGCTCCCTTTGTAATGTCAGGTGACTGCAGGATTATGTTTGGGTAAAACTCAACTTCCCTTCTTGGTGTTAATTGGCAGAAAATACAGGTGCTAATGGCTTGTTCAGTGTTCTGAGCTTCTGCTTGGGCCTTATCATCTGGAAGCCTAGAGTTGTTTGTGTTTGATTAGAGCAGGCATTATTAGTGAAAAAGGAGGAGACTACCATAGCAAAGCTTGTTAGGTGGTTTGTTGCTTGCCTAGCCTTTTTAAAAACTCCTTTTCTTTTGTCCCAGTTTGGTCAACTGAGTCTTGGAATGCGTTCTCATATTATGAGCCTACTGAAAAATTATCTACTTAGCAAGCAGCCCATTAGGGTAAGTCCTTCACATAGCTGTGCTCAGTAAGTGTGAGGAAGGAAGGTTTTACGAGAATGAGACATTAATGAAAATCAATTTCTTGTTACCATACTGGTTGCTGTAATGCTTATCCCTGCAATTATTAGTTTTAGATTTTTCAATGGTATTGTGTTGTTGTTTTATTCCTTTTAAAGAAAACCAGACTAATGATGTCTCAGGTAAGGGAGCATCTTTTTGCTTTGTGTTGTGGATTTATCAGTAGTGATTGGATTTTCTTTTTATTTGTTACCATTTTTTATTTGTAAAATATTTTAACATACTACAAAGTATTATTTTGTATTTTCTCAGAATGTCCTTACATTTTCTGTGTTTTTAGAGTATCCTTACTTGTTTTCCAGTTCTATGAATGTTTTACCTGATTTTGTCTTTTAGAGAAAGGGTGGCTTTTCAGTGAAATAGGTTTGGTTATGAATAACAGAACCCAAAATAAGAGTGCACAAGCAAGATAGAAATGAATTTCTTTTTCACATGAATAAAATCTAGAGGTAAACAACCCAGGGCTGACATTATAGCTTCAGGATCATTGGATACTCCCCCTCCTTGTATCTATTTTTTTTAACCTCTCAATGTATGGCTTCTATTGCATGGTTCAAGATAACTGGTTCAGACTATCCATTGTATCTGGATTCCAACCAACAGGAAGGTAGAAGAGTCAAAGAAGGGTACACTCATTATACTACATCCTGCCAGCTAGATCTTAGTCATTTAATCACAATAAGTTTAGTAGTGACTGAAAAATCTATTCACCTCAAAAGTAGGGGTTCAGCCCTGACCGGTTTTGCTCAGTGGATAGAGCGTCAGCCTGCAGACTGAAGGGTCTCAGGTTCGATTCCAGTCAAGGGCATGTACCCTGGTTACGGTCACATTCCCAGTAGGGGGTGTGCAAGAGGCAGCTGATCAATGTTTCTCTCTCATTGATGTTTATAACTCTCTATCCCTATCCCCTCCTCTCTGTACAAAATCAATAAAATATACTTAAAAAAATAGGGGTTCAATTACCAGATAAGAAGGGAAAACAGATAGTGGGAGACAAATAGCTATATATGCCTCAGAAGGAAAAATAAATATTTATGTTCAATTTACTATCGTAACATACACAGTAAAACAATTTTTACTTGAAACTCCTTAAAAATATCCACATCAGTATGCTTAATAATCTTAGTTTTGACACAATTTGATATCAACATGATATTCCATCCATGAGGTCCTTTTCAATTTTATTTTTACTTCAAGAGGCAGTAAGCCAAAAACTAAAACCATTTCCCCTAAGATAGGGATGTCCGCTTTCACCACTATTATTCAACATAGTACAGGAAGCCCTAGTCACAGTGATCAGACAAGAAGAAAACATAAAAGGCATCCAAATTGGAAAGGAGGAAGGAAAACTGTCACCATTAGCAGATGATATGATATTGCACATAGAAAACCCTACAGATTCCATAAAAAAAAACTACTAGATTTAAAAAATGAATTCAGCAATGAGGCAGGATACAAAATTAACACCCAGAAATCGATGGCGTTTTTATACACCAATAATGAAATTCTCAGAAAGAGAAACTAAACAAACAATCCCATTTACCATTGTAAAAAGAAATTAAGATACTTAGGAATAAACTTAACCAAAGAGGTAAAAAACCCGTCCTCTGAAAACTACCCAACATTGAAAAAAGAGATAGAGGAAGATATAAACAAGTCGAAGAATATGCCATGTTCATGATTGGTAGATTTAACATCATTAAAATGTCCATACAACCCAAGACAATCTATAGATTCAATGAAATCCATATTACAATATCAACAGCATATGTCACAAATCTAAAAAAAAAAAAAAATACTCAAAAAATGTATATGGAACCAAGAAAACAAAACAAAACAACAACAACAAAAATCACCTGAATAGGTGCAGTAATCTTGAGAAAGAAGAACAAAGTTGGAGAAATCACAATACCAGATATCAAGTTATACTACAAAGCCACTGTGCTCAGAACAGCCTGGTACTGGCACAAGAACAGACATATAGACCAATAGGACAGAAGAGAGACCCCAGAAATCAACCAAAGCCATTATGCTCAATTGATATTTGACAAAGGAGGCAAGAGCATACAATGGAGTCAGGAGAGTCTCTTCTATAAATAGTTGGGAAAATTGGACAGATACTTGCAAAAAAAATTAAACTAGACCACCAACTTACACCATACATGAGAATAAAATCAAAATGGATAAAAGACTTAAATGTAAGTTATGAAACCATAAAAATCTTAGAAGGAAACATAAGCAGCAAAATTTCAGACAACTCTCATAGCAATATGTTTGTGGCTATATCTCCTAGGGCAAGGGAACCCAAGGAGAAAATAAAATAATGAGAGTACATAAAAATAAAATGCACAGCAAAAGAAACCATCAATAAAATGAAAATGGAGCCCACTCTATGGGAGAACATATTTGACAATGATGCATCTGATAAAGGGATAATACCCAAAATATATAAGGAACTCATACAACTTACCAGAAGGAAGAAAAACGAGTCAATTAAAAAATCAGAGAGATGCAAATTAAAACTACAATAAGGTACCATCTCACACCTGTCAGAATGGCTATCATCAAGAAATCAACAAATCAACAAATGGCAAGTGCTGGCGAGGACGCCAAGTAAAGGAAACCCTAGTGCACTGCTGGTGGGAATGCAGATTGGTGCACCCATTATGAAACACAATATGGAGTTTCCTCAAAAAAATTAAATATGGAACTGCCATTTGACCCAGTAATCCTACCTCTAGGAATATATCCTAAGAAACCCAAAACACAAATGAGATAGAATGTGTGCACCCCTATGTTCATTGCAGTACAATTTACAATAGCTAAGATCTAGAAACAGTCCAAGTGCTCATCAGTAGATGAGCGGGTTAAAAAAAAATGCTGTGGTACATTTACACCATGGAATAGTATGCAGCAGTAAAAAAAGATCTCTGACCCTTGGAGACAGCTTAGAAGGCCATGGAGAATACTATGCTAAGCGAAATAAGCCAGTCAGAGAAAAACAAGTATCACATGATCTCATTCATATGTGGAGTCTAATGAACAATATAAACTGATGGTCAAAACAGATCTAGAGAAATAGAAGTATGAAAAAGAGTGTTAAATCTAAGAGGGAAGGCATTGGTGGGTGGGTGGGGGAAACAGATCAACTAAAGAACTTGTATGCAAATATGCATAACCATGGACACTGACAATAGTGTGGTGAAGGCCTGTGATGAGGGTGAGGGTTGGCTAGAATGGGTCAATGGGGAAAAAAGGAGATATTTGTAATATTTTCAACAATAGATATTTAAAAAATAAAATATCTCTTAAAATTTAAACTTTGGGAAGGTGAAGTATACTGAACCAAAAGATTATACCATAAACTTTGTAAATTTAGGCAAAACAAACACTTATTTTTTTGTAATAACTCTAAAAGTTATTAAACTTAAACCAGTTTTAATATTAAATATTTTGTCTAGACCATAGAATTCTGCTTAATTAATGTAAGTATTTAATCTTTTTAGACCAATAAAAATTATGTCCTAGCAATGACTTCTGGAGGCTGAAAACTCACCACATATAATGAGGAGTCAGAAGGAAGCTAGGTAGTCAGGGGTGGGACCATGAGGGGAGGAAGTAGAGCCAGGGAACCCAGCTAAACTGAATTACTAAGGCAACCCAGCTTGGGGTGTGGGGGAAGGAAGGGCATGTGCAGGAGACCTAAGCTTTAAAATGTATGGATGTTGCTAAGACAGGCATCTTGCAGATAATCAGCCACAAGGTGCTTTCTTCTCCTTCTCTCTCTCTCTCTCTCTCTCTCTCTCTCTCTCTCTCTCATGCTCAACCGGTTCCTCACACTCCTGTGGCAGGAAATGTGCTCCCCTGCGTCCACATGGCCATACAACACACATGGATTAATGGATTTCAATTAGCTTGGATGCTGAACTACACCTGGCTGCAACATGGAACAGAGGCTCTGGACACTGGCCTGCTTTTACTAGTAAAACCCCAGCTTCACTTTTTCTAGCACTGACTCAAGGCACATAGGACTTTGGAACCTGAGACAAAGAAGCTTCACAGGTAAAGCACTTTGGGACCCTTCCTGCTGCCCTGTTTGGCAGGAGATCTGTTTATCCCTCAATAAACTTAGCTTCTGCTAACCTTTTTTGTCTATGAATCCATTCTTCGGTTTTGTGAGACAAGGAACTTGGACCCGATACCACATTTTAGTTTTAATAATACACAGGCGAATACATATCACATAAAGGCCATACACATAAGGACCATACACATAATTTGGATTACCAGTTTTTGCAGAGAAAAATGAAATAAATTTTTAAAATAAACTTAAAATTTTCACAAACTTTTATAACCTTCACAACATTTTATAAACCTCTCTACAACTTTCATAAACCTTACCTATTCAGAAATAATAGTCCTTAGAACAAGTTACTTTCTTCCTTTTCCCTCAAAAATGAATCTCCATACCTCATGCGTTCTATTATTATAACCAGATAATTTCTTCCAACTTAACTTGAACTTTTAACTCTTAGACATCCTTGGAAACTCCAAAGGAAGGAGTGGGTGGGGGAAATAGATCAATGAAAGAACTTGTATGCATGTATGCATAACCCATGGAGTTGGGGTGTGGGGTGGGGTAGAAGGGGTCATTGGGGGGAAAAGGGAGGCATCTGTAATATTTTCAATAATAAAGATTTTTTTTTAAAAAAGTCAATAAGCATAGGTAATACATACAAAGATAGTCTGTGAGGGTTTGGGGTAGTATTATTTAGCATTTGAAATCATCTTTATCTAATAGTTTCATTGCATGCATATTTTTATACATGGGGACCCTTAACAAACTCATGCATTTTATAAAAAGAGGGTTAATTTAGACAAAAGGAACCAAACCGATTCTTATAATAGAAAGTAGCATTATCATTACTGTATAGAAAATAGTGTTAAAGTAACCTTTCCTTCAGGGATGGGAGTAGGGATCTTGATATGTTGAAAATTAAAAAACTGCTCAGGGAGAATATTGTGCTAAAGCAGCAGGGGAATAGGAGGCAAAGACATTTTATGCTGATGAACTTCGGGTGAGAGATCTTGGCATGAACACTGCAGTTTTCAAATAATAGCTTTTGAACTAGTACAGGTCCATTATGGCAGAGCCGCAGCCCAGCCATCTTGTCATCTGTGATAAGGACATCAATATTAGTCATTTTAAACCTTCATTATGTTCAGATCTTACATTCTTCCATCCCTAAGGGTGTGTTTCATTGATGTTTTTCTAGCAAACAACACAAGGACACAGGGACGCAAGCTCACATCAAACTGGTATTTAGAGCCAGATTTTTCCCATCCATGGGGCATTTTCTACAAAGGAACAAAAAACGGTTATCAAAAATTCTCTCAATTTTATTAAAGTTTTCATGGATGCTTAATCTTTCTGCAGTAAATGAGCTATTAAAGTAACTTTAATGTGGGAATAAACACTATAATTTAAAATGTTTTGCCATTGTTTCTAGATGCTTTTTTATTTTTTTGTTTCACATCTAGAAAGAATGGTAAGCATATACATATATTTCTATATTTTAGCTTTCCTTTGATACTACATTCATTTATTGAATTAAATTGGGACTTCCTTTTCAACCACCACACATGTATTAATGAATTTTTTATGACTGCATGGTCCCTTGCTGAGAATGAAATCAACTTGTGCTTTTCAGCTATATAGAACCCCCACTTTTGTGAGGATAAAATGTCCATCTACTCATGGCCTGATTATCAATGAGAGATGCCCCAGCAGAATAGTTTCAAAAGCTAAGTTTGGGCACTACTTCAAGGGACCACCATACAAGCACACATCCAGAACCCAGACAGAGCATACTGTGGGTAGCCCCGTGGGTATCTGAAAAGGGTCTCACCAAAAGGGAAGTAAGCAAAAGATGCGGGAGGAGTAGAAAAATAAAGTGATATCCAGATTTTTGCATTTTGAATTCTGGCTTTGATTTAGCTCAAAGCTTACCAAGTATGCAGACTTCACTCAGCTATGTCATGAGACACTTTCCAAATATTTAAAAGGGAACGACAGCCTTTAGTTTACTCCTGGCTGCTTGTTTGAAGTGTAGAATCTATCTGATTACAAGCACTTCAAATGTTCAGGTTCTGAAGTGAAATAGTTATGGAATTAACCAGTGATTAGAAACCTGTGAGTCCTTTCCATTTCAAATGTGGTGGGCTTATCTGTGGAGAAATGGAGAAAAAAATAAAAGCCTGCTGAAGAGTGAATAACACCATACAAAGAGCGTAGATGTGGAGCCTGTAAAACCATGTAAAATAGAACTAGAAACAAAGCTGTTCAATGAAGTCTTACATTATTTCTGGTGTTGAATACATTTGTCCCTATTATTAAGCATGAACATGTGTTCTGATTGTATATTTACATGGGCTTCAGGAATTGCATTCATGTAGATATGTGACTGAGTGTGGTTGTGGCTTAGCTTTTGCTTCATTTGTGCATATATCTATTTACGTAAATGAGGTATAACAGAATGGAAACTTATCAGAGTTGTAGTTATACTTATCAGAGTTGATGCAGTTTCTCAATCCATTCTCTGCTGCAATAAAGTATGAGGGTGATTCCACGCACTGCTGCCTCCTATAAAACTGCTCCCTATTTCCAAGGAGAAACCTGTTAATAACTCATGGTTCTCTATATGAATAGTAGCATTAAAATGCTTCATTCTAATTACAGTAAGGCAACCAATATGAGGAAGAAAATTCTCTGAGGTGCTAGGTCAGTTTGAACTCTAAACTTATTCTTTGAACTCCAACTCTATGTCAGGCAGAACATGGGCAATAAGGCATCTTAACTTACCTCCATGGAGTAAGTAAAATTGTAAGAAGCAAAAACTATTAGGATTCCATTGTGTAGATGTACCACAGTTTTTTATCCACTCATCTGTTGATGGGCACTTAGGCTGTTTCCAAATCTTAGCTATTGTAAATTGTGCTGTTTTGAAAAAAAGGCTATAAGGCCATAATAATCAAAACTGTATGGTACTAATGACTTTGGGTATGTTTTCATATGTCTCTTAGCCTTCTGTATGTCATTTTTCGAAAAGTGTCTATTTAGGTCCCTTACCTATTTTTTGGTTGGGTTGTTTATCTTCCTGTTGTTAAGTTGTATGAGTTCCCTGTAAATGTTGGAGATTAAACCCTTATTGGTGATAACATTGGCAAATATGTTTTCCAGTGCAGTGGGCTTTCTTGTGGTTTTGTTTATGGTTTCTTTTGAATGGAATACTACCCTGCCGTAAAAAAAAAGAAGGAATTCTTATCATTTACAACAGCATGGACCTGGAGAGCATTATGCTAAGTGAAATAAGCCAGTCAGAGAAAGATAAGTATCACATGATCTCACTCATTCATGGAATATAATGAACAATATAAACTGATGAACAAAAACAGATCCAGAGACAGAGAAGCATTGATCAGACCATCAAACCTCAGAGGGGAATGGTGGGGGTAAGGGGGAGAAATCAATCAAAGGACTTGTATGCATGCATATAAGCCTATCCAATGGACACTGACACCAGGGATGGGTGAGGGTATGAGTGGGGGTTGGGGAGCAATGAGGGGATAAGGGCACATATGTAGTACCTTAATCAATAAAGAAAAAACTAAAAATAATAATCTGAAAAAAAAACTATTAGTAAGCTTGAGTTACCAGAAATACCAGTCATATTTAGGCCAATGCCCCATTAAGTCTTTCTATCCTTGCTGCAAGATTCCAGGAACTTAGCCAATTTTTCCATCTTTCTTAGCTATCTATCTGTCCTTGGGGTTCTTCATCCTCAAACTAAAACACATAATTATAGTTTTTCAGGTCCCCTTCTTTTGTTGCTACTCATGAAAAAACAAAACAAAACAAAACAAAACAAAAACAACACCAAAAAAAAACCCAGAACACTATACCAGCTTTTTTACTTCAAGGACCTTAATACTAAGTACTATAGGAGTGATAATAATTAAAATAGCACATATCAGGAAGAGATAAAAAATTTAACAAGTAATATAAGAGTTCAAATACTTATGACCTCTGACCTAGGGGTCTGGACAGCCTTACTGGGTTTGCACCTGAAAGGTCCCTTGAATGCCTTTTCTCTTTTGCTTTGAATAGAACCTAAGAAAAGAACCTGCTTTTACGTGTAAGACTAATGATTTGAAATGACAGAAAAAATGGGGGCAAGAATTAGCAACATCAGACATTTACTTGTTTCATGGGGATAATTTTCACTTTTGGAAAATGGTTGGTGACCACTGCTCCAAAGGTTTCCTTAAACCAGTGGTCGCCAACCTTTTGGACCTCACAGACCACCTGTGGTCCCTGAACCACCAGTTGGCGACCACTGTATTAAGGGACATTCATTTAGGTGGATTTATTGGTACAATCACATATGACAGTGGTTTCCTATCTTCCTTTTTAGCAAAAGAACAATTTTGTTATAATCCAATATATAAAATTGATAAAATCTGAATATGTTTGTTTCAAAACTAGATGGACACCTCAAGTCCCATTCACGTGGCATTCCCTGACAATCACCCACTCCACACATTTTAAGGTCTCATGGAACACAGCTTTAAAGTACTGCCTTACTGTACCTCCTCAAAAGTTGTCTTCCTTAAAAATAATCAGATTCCACTATTTCAAAATTGCATTAAAATAATTTGTATTCATTATAAAAATTTAGGAAGTACAGAAAACATTTTTGGGGGGTCTAAAAACAATTTTATTGAAACTGAACCAATAACACAACAGTCTTCCTAGATTGGGGGCCACCCTCCCCTCACCACTTCCCATACTCTTGAAGTACAGAGCTTGCACAATAAGGAATTTTTTAAAAAAGTAATTTCTATGTAGAAATCAGACTCTGCACCAACAATCTCATGGACTAGACTATTTACAAACTTTCACATTTTACGCCTTTTATGGTTGTTCTCTGTCCCTACCCAGGGGCTCCAATACTTTCCCCTGATTGATCCTGAAGGGATGGGGACACTATAGGGGAAGGGGGGGCTTGTTTCCAGCCATGTGAAGAAAGCAACCAATGTGCTCAACAATCCTTCCATTGTATCTCAGACATGTGCAAGGAGTTCTGCTCATGCCCCCAATATCATCTAAGGTCCTGATAGCCTGCTAGTGTTCTTGCACCCTTGCAAGTTACCCTCCAATAGCCTAGAGCCGTGGTTGGCAAACTATGGCTTGCGAGCCACATGCGGCTCTTTGGCCCCTTGAGTGTGGCTCTTTGTAAGCCTTAGGAGTACCCTAATTATGTTAATAACAATGTACCTACCTATATAGATATACTTTAAAAAATTTGGCTCTCAAAAGAAATTTCAGTCATTGTACTGTTGATATTTGGCTCTGTTGACTAATGAGTTTGCTGACCACTGATACAGGGTCAGCATATGCCCTGCCATGCTCCTCATCGGGATTGCAGGGGAAGGTGGGCTGGCAACTACACTGTTAGCCTTCACCAGCCACCAGCCCCTCTCATCACAAGACAAACCAGCACCCAACCAACACTGCAGGACTGCCCGGCTCACAGCTGAAGTTTAATCAGGGTAGTGGTTTCAGCCTAGGCTCCTCAGCGGAAGCCACACCTTGAGCCTGACGGTTTCTTGCTTAGTCCTGAAGCCCCCCAGGCTCCAGCCTCATAGAGGATCACAGGGAAGTCCACGTGGACGCAGCGGGTGCCCAGCTTCACGGTGACTTGAAGAGTCAGGTTCTTATGCACCCGCCTCAGCTTGGCCCGCTTCTGCCCATTCTTGGTGACAATTGTCTCCTCATAGAATTCGTGAGGGAGATCTCCATCCTCGTCATAGAACATGGAGCCTCTGCGCGTGAATACGAAGCGGGGTCGGGGGGTGGGAGGGGTGGGCACGACTCAGCCTCGCGGATGCACCAAAACCTGCTCCCCGGCCACCGCCTCCAGGCCGGTGCCTCCAGGCCGGTCCCCCCTGTCTCCGGGGCAAAGGGCCACAGCCCCAGCTTTGGAGTCGCTGGTGGCTATGTCAGGGCCTGGGGCACATGGCAGTCCCCTGGTGGCTTTGCTTTCACAGGGCAGTCCGCACCGCCATTACTGCCCCAGCCTCCGCTCACAGGTGCCCCAGAAAACATTTTAAAAACAACAAGAAAAGCAATCATCAATCATTATCTTAGTACTCAACAATATAACCACTATTCACATTTACTATATACATATTTCTAGCCTTTACCTTTTAATTATAACTCTTTTTTTTACCCTTTCCATCCTTGGGGTTTACATTATACTATTAACCAGGACAAATCTTAATGTAGTCTGAAAAAAAAAATGTGATTTTGAATCAGATCTCCTGCATTTAAATTTTGGTATCTAGGGTAAAGCATGTAATTTCTATGAGTCTTAGTTCTGCTACCCTCACATTATTTTTTAAGTTGATATATAAAACCTCCATCAAAATGCTTCTATGAAAATGAAATGGGTAAGTATTCAAAGTACCTTGGATAGCCATGACACAATAAATATCCATCTCCTATCTTTTCCTTAAATAAATAAAGCTTTTATATTAAAACAATGGAACATCAGATGGTCAAGGTGTTGAAAAATTTTTAAAAAAATAAATTTGAATTGAGAAGTATTCTTTTGTATCCTCTGAAATTACCTCATGTGACTCACCCATGCTACCTATGCATAAAAATGAACTGGTGCTATTTGGTGCCTCTCTGAAAAATGACTAAGACAAGTTAATACAAATGCCTATACTATTTGTGCTCACCAGTGGTTTTATTGTTCATGGATATGGTTTGTATAAAAAGGGTAATAATTAATAGTTCCAATTTCAGCTCTTCCACTTACTGGCTTCATGACCTTTGCAAATAACTTTTTAAGCCTTAGTATCTTTTTATAAAATGAATAGGAAATATGATAATATATACAAAGTATTTGGGATGTTTCTAGGCATACAGAAAGTACTAAATGACTATTAGTAATCACTATAAAATTATTTGAAAGTTAATATAAAACATAGATGACAAAGGACTATATAATGTACAATTAGCACTTAAAACTCTTTGCTATTTTCATAAATGCTTTATTTTGTTGGTGCTGTAGTGATAACATTTTAAGATTGAAAAGACATCAAGAAGTAAAAATTAGCCAAAGGCACTACAATTTATATCACAAGGACAACAAAAATCAACCTGGAAACTGCAAACTAGTTTATCTTGTCCTTGTTCAATAAGAGTCAAAGGTATGTTAAATTGAGAATTGATTAACCAGCTAAGAGAGGAAAATAATCCAAAGAAAAGGACTTTTCCTTAAAAAAACTGACAAATGGGCTTCCCAAAGTCAAACTTAAGATGACTTCCACCTAACGTTAGTCACACTTTTTGACTGAGAAATGCTTTTGAGATGCAGTACAAAGTTGCATCATTTTCAGAAAATAAAATGCTACACTGGAAATAGGTTTAAATTTATTAACTCTGGAGTGCATATTGAGATACTGTTTGAAAATATTCCTTCAGTTTTGACTCTCTCTCTCTCTCTCTCTCTCTCTCTAGCATAGAAAATATAGTCAATAATATTTTAATAACTGTATGATGCAAAGTGGGTACTAGAAATATTGGGGGAACACTGTGAAATATGTGATTGTCTAACCACTATAAGGTACACCTTAAATTAATACAAAATAATAGTGAATGTAAACTGTAATTGAAAATATTTAAAAATAAAAAATGTAAAGGTAAGCTAGACATACATTCTAGGAGAGACAGAGCTCTGAAACTATCTTGATTTATTAAGCTGAGTTCCGGGGTTTTAATATATGGAATAATTCTTGATTTTATTTCTATATACGCACTGACAGCAAGGAGTGACTTTACTATAATTGTCACTATATTTTCTCAGAACAATGGTACAGTTAGAGGTGCTCAATCTTTAGTGTGCATACAAATCAACCGATAAAGCCAGTTAAATGCAGATTCCTGGAATATACTTCAAAATATTGTATTTAAATGTTCTTTTTGGAACCAGGAATCAGCACTTTTTATAAGCTTTGGGGAAAATACAGGTAGACTACATACATTACAAAAAATAAAATAAAATTTCCTTTCCTTATTACATGAGGTTGCAAAAGAGTTTGGCTTCCATGTCAGGACAGTAAGTTGAAGGAAACGGGAGTTTAAAGTTTGTAAAGTGCACCTGTGTATTATGGAGTAAAAAGATAAAAACATTCATTGAGGAGGTTTCCCTTACCCAGGATAACAAGAGATAAACAACCATGTAACTATTCACTAACTGTTGAGGAAAGGTAGTTACACAACACAGGAACAGGAAAGGTGATATTAAGAGCAGAGGGCTGGCAACAACATGTGAGAGTGGAGGAACCATGCAAACAGCTAATAAGCAACAAAACTTTTTCTAAAATATATTTTTATTATTGATTTCAGAAAGAAAGGGAGAGGGAGGGAAGGAGGGAGGGGTGAGAGAGAAATATTGATCGGAGAGAGAGAGAGAGAGAGAGAGAGAGAGAGAGAGAGAGATCACTAGCCCTCCACAACCTAGGCATGTGCCCTGACCAGGGAATTGAATTGTGACGTTTTGGTTCATAGGTCAATGTTCAACCACTGAGCAATGCCACCCAGGCAACAAAACTGTTTTTCTTTTTTTAAAATATGTTTTTATTGATTTCAGGGAGGAAGAAAGAGAGAGAGAGAGAAAGAAACATCAATGATGAGAAAGAATCATTGATTGGCTGCCTCCTGCACACCCCCTACTGGGGATCAAGCCCACAACCCACATGTGCCCTTGACTGGAATCGAAACAGAGCCAAATATCAACAGTACAATGATTGAAATTTCTTTTGAGAGCCAAATTTTTTAAATTTAAACTATATAGGTAGGTACATTGTTATTAACTCAATTAGGGCACTCTTAAGGCTTAGGAAGAGCCACACTCAAGGGGCCAAAGAGCCGCATGTGGCTTGTGAGCCGCAATTTGCCGACCACGGATAAGGCAACAAAACTGTTTTCAAACACAGATATATTTGACTACAATTCCATTCCCCTAACCAGCCGTGGGCAAACTACGGCCTGCGGGCCGGATCCAGCCCATTTGAAATGAATAAAACTAAAAAAAAAAAAAAGACAGTACCCTTTTATGTAATGATGTTTACTTTGAATTTATATTAGTTCTCACAAACACTCCATCCATGCTTTTTTTCCGGCCCTCTGGTCCAGTTTAAGAACCCATTGTGGCCCTCGAGTCAAAAAGTTTGCCCACCCCTGCGCCTAACCACTATACTAGTGTTTCTCAAACTTGAAGTGTTGCAGGTCATCTAAAAAACTTGTTAAAATGAAGAGTCTTAAATGGACACATATGTAATACCCTTTGTAATACTTTAAGCAATAAAAAAAAATGAAGAGTCTTAAAACGCAATACTGAAACTTCTTATTCAATAAAGCTGATATGGAGCACATATTATCCTGATGAAAATGAACTTGGTATTAGTTAGAATTTATACCCAAGTCTAAGCTGCTGTAATGAAGAACTGCCAAAATAAATGATAGAAGTTTATTTTTCTCTCATAGATAGATGCTGGTGCAGGGTAAATAGGGGTTGTGATCCACAACCTAATGCAGATATCCAGATTCCTTCCATAATGTTGCTCTGCCATATCCTAGGGTGTTGCCTTGATCACCAGATGCCCATCAAAAGGAGGGATGAGAGTAAGTTAAGGGGCAAATAATTTTCTTGTAAGTGATATAACATTTGAAGACATCATTTTGACTCACATAACACTGATGAAAAATGTGGTCAACTAGCTATGCTAAACTGGAAGGAAAACTTGGAAATGTAGTCTCTAGATACACAGCATGTGCACTGATAAAACTTAGGAGATATCTATCATTACAATGCAGAAGCGGGGATAGATGTTGGGGGAGATCTAGCAGTCTCTGCCATAGTATTCTCCACTTTTGAAAAAGACCAAATATTTTTTAAATAACTTGTATGAAGTCAATCCTGGTAGAATGCTATAATACATACCAATGTGAGTGCTATTTGTCATCAGAGGCCCTGAGCAAACCCATAGGAGCAACTTGACCCAGTTTCACCATTTTCAGAAAATAAAATGTTACACTGGAAACCTATCAACTCTGGCGTGCACCTCAAGATGTTGTTTGAAAGTATTCCTTCCTTTTTTACAGCTGAGTAGTATTCCATTGTATAAATGTACCTCAACTTTTTTATCCACTCATCTGCTGATGGGCTCTTGGGTTGTTTCCAGATCTTAGTTATTATAAATAATGTTGCTATGAACATAGGGGTGCATATATTCTTTCTGATAGGTGTTTCAGGTGACTTAGGATATATTCCTAGAAGTGGGATCACTGGGTCAAATGGCAGTTCCATTTTTTTTTTTTTTTTGAGGAAACTCCATATTACAGCAGTCTTCATTCTCACCAACAGTGCACAAGGGTTCCCTTTTCTCCACATCCTCGTCAGCACTTATTCTTTGTTGATTTATTGATGTTTGCCATTCTGGCAGGTGTAAGGTGATAACTCATTGTGGTTTCAATTTGCATGTCTCTGATGATTAGTGACCTTGAGTATTTGTTCCTGTGTTTCTTGGCCATCTGTATGTCCTCTTTATAGGAGTGTCTATTCAGGTATTTTGCCCATTTTGAAATTAGATTATTTGTGTTTCTGGTGTTGAGTTCTATAAGTCTTTTAATATATTTTGGAAGTTAATACCTTATTAGATATATCATTGGTGAATATGTTCTCCCATACATTGAGTTCTCTTCATTTTATTGATGGTTTCTTTTGCTGTGCAGAAGCTTTTTAGCTTGATGGACTCCTGATTATCTTTTTTAGAGTTTCCCTTGCTCTCAGAGACATATGGCAAAAATATTGCTGTTAGAGATGTCTGAGATTTTGCTGCCTATGTTTTCTTCTAGGATTTAAATGGTTTTGTGACTTACATTTGTCTTTTATCCATCTTGGGTTCAGTCTTGTGTATGTTGTAAGTTGGTGGTCTAGTTTCATTGTTTTATCTGTGCCTACCCAATTTATCCAACACCATTTATTGAAAAAACTGTCTTTTTAAAATTCATTTTTCCTTTAGTGATTAAGATATTACAAATGTTTCCTTATGCCCCCAATGTCCTCTCTTCCCCCCAATCCTGCCCTCACCCTCAACCCCTGTTGTCCACATCCATCGCTTATGCTTATGTGCATGCATACAAGTCCTTTGGTTGATCTCTCCCCCTCACCCCACCCTCCCCTACCTTCCCTCTGAGTTTTGAGCATTTGATGGACGCTTCTCTTTCTCTACATCTGTTTTTGTTCCTCAGTTTTTGTTGTTCAT
>NW_006290467.1:84266-85783 GCF_000327345.1 Myotis davidii
CCTCCAAGTGTTTGAATTCTTGTGATTATTTTTATTGTAGTTTATTTCTATTATGCCATTGTGATCTGAAAAGATGCTTGATATGATTTCAATCTTCTTGAATTTGGAGAGGCTTTGCCTGAGTCTCACTATGTGGTCTATCTTTGAAATTGTCCCATGTGCACTGGAGAAGAATGTATATTTTGTAGCTTTGGGGTGAAATATTCTGAAGATGGCAATTAAGTCCATCTGATCTAGTGAGTCATTTAGGATTGCTGTTTCTTTGCTGATTTTTTGTTTAGAGGATCGTATGTTATTGCTTCCTTTGTCAAATATGAATTGACCATATAGGTGTGGGTTGATTTCTGGACTCTCTGAAAGAAAGAACTTTATCCTTTGCGGCAGCATGAATTTACCTAGAGATTATTATGCTAAAGGAAATGAGCCAGCCAGAGAAAGGCAAATACTATATGATCTCACTAATATGTGGAACCCAATGAACAAAATAAACTGATGAAGAAAATGGAACTGGAAGCATGGATATACGGAACAGACTAGCCAATGCTCTAGAGGTTGGGGGTGGGGTGACTGGATAAAGAAGGTGAAGGGATTAGCTAAAGAACATATATTTATACCTCATGGCTACCAACAATAGTTTGGTGAAGGCCAGGGGAGGGGGATGTAGGGGTAGGTGGTAGTGGGAAAAATGGGGGAGGATATCTGCATTTATGTTAACATTCAAGTTCTTAATAATTTAAAAAAGGAAAGTATTCTTTCCACTACCACTATCTAAATTTGTTCTAATAATACGTTCCGGGAACCTTATAGCAAAGGGCACATTCAAAAATGCACCCTGAACTGTCAAATCTGATGTGGCCTCATTCCCAAAGCTCTTGACACTGGGACAGGAACAAAAAGCTATAGAACTACAAAAGGAAGAGAGATCACATTCAGTTGGAAAAGCTCAACAGAAGCTTTTTGAAAAAAGTGAAATTTAAGATAGATCTTGAATGATGGTACCATTTTGACAAACCTTTTTGAAGAGGAGAGTGTTCCAGTTCTAGTTCAAGGAAAACATAAGACAACACAGACAGAGAAAGCAAATTAATAAAGAAAACAAAAGGCATTCTCAATAATCCTCTAATTCAATTCACGATATTTAGAACAACCCCAACAAAAAATTATTTGTGAAACAGATTGGGAAATTAACTTTAAAAAGCAGCATGTAAAAGTTTTTTTTTCTATTTCTTTACTTACATATTAATTTATTTTGAATGGGTTAGGGATGCTATTACAAATTTGCAACTAAATTTAGCATTTCACTGTCTTCACACCAAGAGACATGCATGCCTTAGCTATTTATTTATTTATTTATTTATTTAAAAAATCTTTCTTGTTTTAATTATTACATATATCCCCTTTTCTCTCTCATTGACCCCTTTTGGTCCACCCCTGCCCCCTTCTCCAGGTCTTTACCACCATATTGTCTGTGTCCACAGGTTATGCAGATATGCATTCAAGTTTTTTAGTTGATCATT
>NW_006290467.1:85847-87250 GCF_000327345.1 Myotis davidii
TCTCTGACTGATTTATTTTGCTTACCATAAGGTCCCTTCATGCTGTCTCAAAGGGTAAAAGATCCTTCTTTTTCACTGCTGCATAGTATTCCATGGTATAAATTTACCACAGCTTTTTTATCCACTCCTCTACCAATGGCCACTTGGGCTGTTTCCACATCTTAGCTATTGTAAATTGTGCTGCTATAAACATAGGGCTGTATACATTCTTTCTGATTATTGTTTTGGGTTTCTTAGGATATATTCCTAGAAGTGGGATCACTAGGTCAAATGGCCGTTCCATATTAATTTTTTAAGGAAACTCCATACTGTTTTCCATAATGGCTGCACCAGTCTGCATTCCCACCAGCAGTATATTAGTGTTCCCTTTTCTCCACATCCTTGCCAAGAGACATACATGCCTTAGCAACTTAAAGGGGAGAAAGGTTAAGCACCCCAGAGACTGCTTTACTGAGCTTCACCAAAATTGTCATTAAATTATCTCCCTTGTGCTACTGAATTTCTGCAGTGGACATTAACTTTAATATCTTTGTTTTCAGGTTTTGATGCTTTCTAGTCCAAATGGGAACATTTTAATATGTTATTTTTGCTATGTGAATATGCAATTCATCTTGTCTGATATATCTAGTCACTGAGTAAAGGGGCCGCATAATGAAAATTGCTGAGTTTCATCTGACTGTATTAAGAGCTCCTTTGACAGTAGCTAGAGGCAAAGCTGTAAAGTATTTCAGAAATTGTCAAATGTCTTTAGTGTCCATTGAAATAAGATTCACATACTACATTTCAAATGTTACTTTCTAACTTAGTGATCCTTTCTCCTTTTGATAAACACTTTCTCACTGTGTTTTTATGTCTTTCTTTAAAATTATGCCATGAACCATTGTCAATGACTCACATGAATAAGTATAGAAAACATTGGAGCAGTCCATGTTAAATTACCCACTCAGTCATATCAGAAAAATGTTTACTCACTAACTTGACATTTCTAAAATCAAAGATGACATTAGCTATCAAATGCCATCTATAATAATAAAAGTGTAATATGCTAATGAGATTGGACCTGATGACCTTCTGGATGAAGCCAGGGCTGAGAGGGAAGCCTAGGTCCTGGGTGCCAGAAGGAAGCCAGAGCTGGGAGTTGGAGGAAGGAAGTCCTACGCTTGGATGAATTTCATGCATTGGGCCTCTAGTAAATCTATAATAAAAAGTGTAATATGCTAATGAGATTGGACCTGATGACCTTCTGGATGAAGCCAGGGCTGAGAGGGAAGCCTAGGTCCTGGGTGCCAGAAGGAAGCCAGAGCTGGGAGTTGGAGGAAGGAAAACTCACGCTTGGATGAATTTCATGCATTGGGCCTCTAGTATATGTATACATATATGTACACACACACACATAAATATAT
>NW_006290467.1:88379-89046 GCF_000327345.1 Myotis davidii
GTTTTACTGTATCTGCATATCCAATATACAAACTTTTGAACTCTAACAGAAATATATCCTGCATATTTTATAGTAATACTAGAGGCCTGGTGCATGATATTTGTGCATGGGGATCCCCTCAGCCCAGCCTGCACCCTCTCCAATGCAGGACCCCTCGGGGGATGCCCGACTGCCGGTTTAGGATCGGGCCTAAACCGGCAGTTGGATACCCCTCTCACAATCATGGACTGCTGGCTCTTAATTGCTCACTTGCCTGCCTGCCTGGTTGCCCCTAACTCCCCCCGCCACCGCTTGCCTGATTGCCCCTCATTGCATCTGCATGTCATCCTGGTCATCCCTTACTGCCACCCTCTGCTGGCCTGGTCTCCTCCAACTGCCCCCCCACTGACCTAGTTGCCCCTCACTGCCCCCTTGCCAGCCTTTTTGCCCCCTAATGCACCCCCTTGCCTGCTGGCTTGGTCAACCGCTTGCCTGATTGCCCCTCATTGCCTCTGCATGTCATCCTGGTCATCCCTTACTGCCACCCTCTGCTGGCCTGGTCTCCTCCAACTGCCCCCCCACTGACCTAGTTGCCCCTCACTGCCCCCTTGCCAGCCTTTTTGCCCCCTAATGCACCCCCTTGCCTGCTGGCTTGGTCACCTCTTATTGCCCCCCTGCTGGCCTGGTT
>NW_006290467.1:89212-90040 GCF_000327345.1 Myotis davidii
ACATGTGCTTTGGAATCACACAAACTGGAGTTCAAAGCCTTTGTCTATCATTTACTAAGTTTCTGACCCTAGGGAAGTTACATAAAATTAAAGGAACTAATCCATGTCAAACTATTTGCAAGGTATCTGCCAGATAGTAAATGCTCAATGAGGTAGTTACCTAACATATATATATATATACACACTCACACATATATATAGTATATATTATACATATAATGTATATATTATATGTGAGAAATAAATAGCAATAATTTTATCAATAAAAAGACTTGTAAATATGTGTTATTTAAATTTTTAGTACCAAATTTTTAGAAATTCTAAAGGCAAAAAAATACCTTAATGTCATTTTTAGACTAGCTAATGATAGATTCAGAAATTACTTTCCCAAGGTTGAATCTCATCTGAATCAAACATTTAAGCTCATTAACATTAAGTCATCCTATATAATAAAAGAGAAACATGTAAATTGACCATCCCTCTGCCATGCTCACCATCCAATCAGGAGTGAGTATGCAAATCAACCCAACAAAGATGGAAGGTTAATTTGCATACACAGGTGCCAAGAAGAGAGCAGAGCGGGAGAGCCAGTGGAGAGTGGTGCGGCTTGGAGAACTTAGCTCTTCAAGCTGCCAAGTGGAGAGCAGAGAGGGAAAGCTGGCAGCTTGGAGGGCTTGGCAGAGTGGGAGGCCATGGGATGGAGACAGAGCAGGAAGGGGAAACCAAGAGTATGAGGAGCATCAAGAATTCTGGTAATAGTAGTTCTGCTGGAGCCCCAGGACCGGAAGCAGAAGCCCAGTGCGTGGGGAGGGGCAGGAATGGTGGGAA
>NW_006290467.1:90075-91404 GCF_000327345.1 Myotis davidii
TGGCAGATGGCTCCTAGACACTAGAGCACTGAGCCTGGAGCAAGTTCCCATTGTGCTGGGGGATGTGGGGAAAGCAAAGGTGAGAGACATAAATAAAATGAGAGTGTCTAGGAAAAATTAAAGGGAAGATATTCTAAAACTTCCAGGAAATCTCCATCAATGAAGCAAAGAAAAAAAATGCCTATATTATTCTGTGAGCAACAAACCAAACTGAGATGGGGTCTCAGACAATTCACTCATATGATTGCAAAGACAGACAGAAACTCCCTGATTTGAGAGGATGCAGGTCGGGCTGAGGGACCCCCACACCCCCAGTGCATGAATGTTGTGCACCAGGCTTCTATTTTCTGTTATAGTTAGTATTAAAATAACTTACCAGAAGCACTCACTTCTCTTCTTAAAAGTGTCCATATCAAATGCACTTTATTGTTTACTTTTTCAGATATTTTTTCTTTTAAAATGAATTTGGTCATTTTATTTCAGACAACAAAATATACCACATTTAAATTTCAATTAATATTAAAGATTTGTGATAGATTCTGGTATAAAGTAGAAGAATTCACTGAAAACTTTTGAAGTGGAGTAACATTTTCATATATATATATACTAGAGGCCCAGTGCAGAAAAAATTGTGCACTCGGGGAGGGGAGGGGGGTCCCTCAGCCCGGCCTGTGCCCTCTCGCAGTCTGGGACCCCTCAGGAGATAACAACCTGCTGCATTTGGCCTGCTCCCTGGTTGCAGAGGGCAGGCTCAATCCCTAGGTGTGGCCCCTGGTCTGGCTCAGAGCAGGGTCGATTGGGGAGTTGGGGCGCCGCCCCCTGTCATGCACAGAGCAGGGCGATAGGGAGGTTGTGATGCCACCCTCAGTCACACTCAGGTTAGGGCTGATTGGGAGGTTGGGGCACCGACCCTGCACACTCAGGCAGGGTCGATGGGGACGGGGACGTTGTGGCGCCACCCCCTGTCATGCACAGAGCAGGGCTAATCAGGGTGTTGAGGCCCTTCCCCCTATCACTCACAGAGCAGGGCCCATCAGGGGGGTTAGGGCTCTGTACCCTGTCACGCACAGAGCAGGGTCAATCAGGAGGTTGGGGAGCTCCCCCTTGTCACGCACAGAGCAGGGCCCATCAGGGGGTTGGGGCGCTCCCTCCTGTCATGCACACAGCAGGGCCCATCAGGGGGTTGAGGAGCTCCCCCCTGTCACACACACAGCAGGGCCCATCAGGGGTTTGGGGCGCCGCCCTCTATCACCCACAGAGCAGGGCCGATCAGGGGGTTGGGGCGCTGCCACTGTCACACTCAGGGCAGGGCCGATGGGGAGGTTATGG
>NW_006290467.1:92269-94324 GCF_000327345.1 Myotis davidii
AAGTGCCAGGCGGGCAATTAATCACCTTAACTAGGAAGAATCACGCTTAAGCTACATAATCTTTACCTAGGATAATCTCCTTCAGTTACTTCCTTGTAGCTTAATAGAACAATAGAGTAACCTTGGAATGAAGATAAGAAATGCCTTAACCTTTGGAATAGAATTGATAGGATTAAAATCAACTGGTATAAATACAGATGTAACACAACAATAAAAACACAACCTCACTATGATGATCAACTGAACGCTGCCTCCGTATCATTCCTTCTTTGCCAACTCCGTCCACACTTTTGGGAACCCCTGCACCTGTTGGGGCTGGACCCCAATAGGTAAACAAAGTGATTTAACAGCCTTTGAACATGGGATATATATTATTATGAGTGACCAGATTATTATGACCACCTGACGTTTGTAGGCAAATTAGCCATACACAGCATCATCTGGGGTATGGAAGCCAAAGGCCTGTTTGAACACCTTTTGCGTATCCCAATGGAGATGGTTTCTTCCAACAAGACAATGTGCCATGCCATGGTGCTCATATTGTGCAGGAGTGGTTTCAAGCACATGCGGGAGATTTTACCTTGCTTAAGTGGCCCCCACAATCACCAGATCTCAATCCAATTGAGCATTTGTTGTATGAAGTTAAAAGAGCCATCAGGAAGCTGGTTCCACAACCATCAAATCTCACAGAACTGGACAGAGCTATTCATGAAGCATGGTGTCAGATTCCTCGCATCACCTTTCAACATCTCGTGGAGTCAATGCCAAGAAGAATCGCCACAGTATTGAAGGCAAATGTGGCCCAACGAAGTACTGATGGGGTGGTCATAATAATCTGGCCACTCATAACAATATATATCCCATGTTCAAAAGCTGTTAAATCACTTTGTTCACCCATATTCAGAAAAAAAAATCACTTCTACTGCCTTGGTAAACAACCTGCTTCCCTATTTATAATGGTCTGGCCCTCTAGCAACTTAGTGTGAAATTATAGCTAATGTGCCTACAAACGTCAGGTGGTCATAATAATCTGGATGCTCAGTGTATATATACTGGAGGCCTGGTGCACAAATCCATTCACCAGTGGGGTCCCTCGACCTGGCCTGCAGGATCGGGCTGAAACCAGCTCTCTGATATCCCAGGATTGGGGGAGAGGGCAGGGCTGTCCGAGGGAACCCACCGGTGCATGATTGGGGCCAGGGAGGGACGTATTAAATTGTTATATATTTTCATTCAGAAATCCAACTCAAAGGGAATAATGTTATGAGCACTTCTCTATGTTTAATTTTAAAATTATCACCCCTAAGTCAAATCCATTAGAGAATATGATATGTAGAAAACAATAAATTAAATGTTATATGGGATAAGATAGAATAAGGTAGCATGGTATAACAGAAAAGGATTGCCTTTGAAGTCTGACACTCTTAGGTTCAAATACTATACTGGCACTTGCCACTCTGATGACTGTAACTTTCCGCAATTAATTAACTTCTAAATATCTCTATAATAATACTTACTGTTAGCAATAACTAGTAAATGAGAATTTGATTTTAGAAAGTGACATAATGGCACATGTGGGATAAATATTTATGCAATTAAGCTCAGGGACTCTCAACGAAAGCTGAGACAAAATAGCCCAAAGCTTTGCAATTATTTTCCACTGGTGAGGAAGTTCAGATGTCTGTAAAGGCCCTCAAATATCCAGAAATAATTGTTAAAAGAAAATCAGTCTTTTTATGAAATACAATTTTTTCTGTGTCTACAGAAACATGAATCCTGAATAAATAGGCAATGTTCTATCAAAGACATGGCTATCCCTGGCCTGTTTTGTTCAGTGGCTAGAGCTCTGGCCTGTGGATTGAAGGGTGCCAGGTTCAATGCCAGTCAGGGGCACGTGCCCAGGTTGTGGGCTGAATCCCCAGTGTGGGACATGCAGAAGGCAGCTGACCGATGATTCTCTCTCATCATTGATAGCTCTATCTCTTTCTCCCTCACCCTTCCTCTCTGATATCAATAAAACTATATTTAAAATATATTTTAAAAAAGACATGACTA
>NW_006290467.1:94474-94849 GCF_000327345.1 Myotis davidii
GAGAGGGCAGGGCTGTCCGAGGGACCCCACCGGTGCATGATTGGGGCCAGGGAGGGACGTAGGAGGTTGGCCAGCCACGGAGGGACCATAGGAGGGCTCCATGGTGTGTCCAGCCCATCTCACTCAGTCCTAATAGGCCTGACCCCATCAGCAAGCTACAATACTAGTAGGAGCATCTGCCTGCTGGTGGTTGGTACACATCATAGTGACTGGTTGACTGTCTGCCCCTGGTAGTCAGTGCATGTCATAGTGAGCAGTTGATTGGCCTTAGCATATCATTAGCATGTTATGATTTGATTAGTTGAATGGACAACCAGACACTTAGCATATTAGGCTTTTATTATAAAGAATATATATTTTTTAAATTTTTTTCTT
>NW_006290467.1:95207-100762 GCF_000327345.1 Myotis davidii
TGAGTTTGATTCCAATTAGGGGCACATGCTTGGGTTGCGGGCTCAGTCCCCACTAGGAGGCATGCAGGAGGCGGCCAATCACTGATTCTCTCTCATCATTGGTCTCTCTCTCTCGCTCTATCTCTTTCTCCCTCACCCTTCCTCTCTGAAATCAATAAAACTATATTTAAAATATATTTTAAAAAAGACATGACTAATTTGTGTAGTATGGCAGAACTGTATAGACCTGCCATAATTTAAAAAGCTATTATTATCTTATATTAGATCAAATAAATAATTTAAATCCTGGAAACAAGATGTAAATATCATCCTTAACAAAGAATTGCATAATATGTTCCTAATGTAACACAATATTTATGTATGTGTATATATAGAAGTTTTCTAGAAATATAGGAAATAATCTTATGAGTGATTATCTCTGTGCTATATTTTGGGGAGTTTGAAGACAATGTGAAAGGGAATTTTACTTCATTATTTTCTTTCTTTTTCTTATTCTTTTTCTTTCTTCTTCCTTACTTTCATTAATTGGTCTTCCTATGAGCTTATCTTACTTAAAAAGTAGTTAATAGAAAGGGTATACAAAATCAATGGAAAAGTAAGTATGATTCAATGCCTAGTTTTGGAATAATTGACTATCAGAAAAAAATAATATTAGATCTCTGTATTGCACCAAGAAGATGAATTAGAATTCTATATAGGTTAAAAACCTGAGCATGTAAAAAAAATTCTAAAACTACTTAAAAATAATATTTAAAAAAGTATGGTCTGTGGGTAAGGAAATTTTATAAAAGACAAAACAACCAACCAAACAAACAAAAACCCCCAAACCATAAGGGATAATAATTAAATTTAACTACAGAGTTGGGCAAAATAAGGTTCACAGTTGTAAGTACATGAAACAGAATTTATTCTTGCATTATTATTAATGTATTAATTATTGTACGATTTTATTTTTCCTATGAACAACTATAAAACTATTTTTGCCCACCACTATATAAAAAATATATTGTTTGAAATTATTTCCACTTCTAACCATAATGGAGTTATATGGACCAAATTTGCCTGTTCACCATGAAAGACTACGCTAAATATGTGAAAACTTTGCTAAATATGTGAAACAATCATTTCAGTTTGGATAAGAAGCACAGGACTGCCATTCTTGTGAAAAGGGAAATCAATGAGAACAATGTTCACTGCCTAGTTGTGCACTTGGTACACATTACACTAGTAAACCATTGTTCCAGGAGAAAGAACACGAGCAAGGTCTTGTGATCATGTTGAATTGAGGACATAGAGGTCAGAACTGATGGAGGTTGCAGTGGCTAGAATTTGTGAGTGCAGGGAGGAGATATGTAAAGCAAAAGCTTTAAAAATGTGCATAAGGATTTCCACGAGTCTGTTGCTAAATATTAATTGAATATGCATAGGATGGAATTCCAGGAGGTTGAGCAAAGAACAACTGTGGCACTGAATTTGAACTATTTTTTAATTCATACAGTGATGTAGACATTTAAATTCTAGTCATCTAGAGTGTAGAGTCCTTGTTAGAAAGCCAGGACAATCAGTAAATATCCCAGAAGGGTCATGTCTTTGTAGTAGGGCTGACTTAGCCTTAGAATCATCATAGTGAAGCTTAAAATTAGAACTCAAAGGATCAAACTAAATTCCCAAAGTTAATTATCCATCAAAACTAACCTTCCTGCCCTGAAAAGTTAAGGAAAATCCAATATTCCATAGTGTAGAACTCCCAGAGTCCAGATTCTAATAAAAATCTGCTACACATGTGTGGAAGTAAAAACCTTTTACCAATAAACAGAAGAAGAAATCCACTCAATAGGAACAGATGCAGAATTAACAGAGATGATGGGATTAGCAGACAATGACTTCAAAGTAACTACAGCAGGATATGCTGTAGTAGTAACCTGCAGAATTTAATGGAAAACATGAATATAATGAGGACAGAAATGGGAGATTAGCAAAACAAATGAGTAGAACCATACTGTGGATATATAACAAATTGTTTATCCAATCACCTGTTGAAGGATATCTGGGAGGATTCCCCGCCCCGTCGCCCCCCCCGCCCCGGGGTTTTGGCTATTATATAGATTTCCTATGAACATTTGTGGACAAGTCTTTCTGTGAACATACACTCCCATTTTCTTGGGAAAATAGCTAGAAGTAGAATTTCTGAGTCATGAGGTAATACATGTTGAACTTGATAAGAAACTTTCAAACTCTTTTCATTTTACATTCCCACCAGCAATGTAGGAATTGCTTGACATACTTGCCAATAATTGGCTTTTCCATTATTTGTAACTTTACCCATTCTAGAGGGTATATAGTGTGTTTTTATTGTTTAGTTTGCATTTTCTTGATGTTGATCAAATTTTTGTGTGCTTTTTACCCTTTGTAAATATTCTTTTGTGAATGTCTATTTAAGTCATTTGTTAAATTTGAGTTTTTATTTCTAGTTTTTTAGTCCATGCTATTTTTTTTTCCAGAATAGAAATAGCTTTTATTAAAAAAGGCTCTATTGTTGAGAATATTACAGATGCCCCTCTTTTTTTCTCTCCATTGCTCCCCTCCACCCAGTTCCCACCCCACCCCAAGCCTTCACATTATTTTCTGTGTCCATGGACAGTGCATATATGCATATAAATTCTTTGGTTAATCTATTCCCTCTGAGTTTCTTCAGTCTGTTCCATGCTTCCTTTGTTCTGGATCTATTTAGTTTGTCAGTTTATTTTGTTCGTTAGATTCCACATATAAATGAGTCTTTTGCCTGTTTTTAAATGTGTCTCATTATTGTTTTGTAAGCATTCTCTGTGTAATCTAAACATAAGTCTTTGTCAGACCTATGCAGTACAAGTATTTGTTCCAACTCAGTGGCTTGCCTTTTCATTGCTTTAACAGAGTCATTGAAATACTAAGGTTTTTTCAGTTTTAAACACATAAATTTTATTACTTTTTTTTCCTCTTTTGGTTCATATATTCTGTGTCATGTGAAAGAAACCTTTGCCTAAGCCAGTGATGGCGAACCTATGACACACGTGTCAGAGGTGACATGCGAACTCATTTTTTTGGTTGATTTTTCTTTGTTAAATGGCATTTAAAAATATAAAATAAATATCAAAAATATAGATCTTTGTTTTACTATGGTTACAAATATCAAAAAATTTCTATATGTGACACGGCACCAGAGTTAAGTTAGTTTTTCAAAATGCTGACACGCTGAGCTCAAAAGGTTCGCCATCACTGGCTTAAACCAAAGTCACAAAGATTGTTTCCCTAGCTTTTCTTCTAGACACTTTATAGTTTGGTGTTCATATTTTGTTCTGTGATCTATTTGTACTTACTTTTTGTGTATTGTGTGAGGTATAAAATGGCATTCATTTATTTCTTTACAGGTATCCAGTTATTTCTACACCATTTGTTGAAAAGGGTATCTGGTCTCTGTTGAATTACCATGCCATTATTGCAGAACATCAAATGTGGGGTATTTTTTAATTCTATTCTGTTTCTTTGATCTATATGTAGATTATTTTCTTTAAGTGGGGGTAATTATATTAGTAAAATAATACAAATGCCTTTGGTATTTTTTTCCTTTCTATTAAATTTATTAGGATGAAACTGGCTAACAAAATTATATAGGTTTCAGGTTTCAGGTGCACAATTCTAAAATACATCATCTGTACACTTTTTGTGTATTCACCATCCCAAGTCAACTCTCCATCCATCACGCATTGATCCCTCCTATGCCCATACTGTTTTCCATGTCTATAAATTCTTTCTCCTGTTTTCTTCTTTTTTGCTCAATCCCTCCACCCCTTCAACCCAGCCCCTCCCACTTGCTGAAAGCTGTCAGCCTTCCCTCTATCTATGAGTCTGTCTCTACTTTGCTTGTTAGCACATTTTGTTCATTAGATTCCAGATATGACTGAACTCATATGGTATTGTCTTTCTCTGACTGGCTTATTTCACTTAGACTAATGTTCTCCAGCTCCCTCTATGCTGTCACAAAGAGTAAGATTTACTATTTTTTAAAACCACCAAGTAATATTCCATTGTGTAAATATACCACAGATATTTTATCCACTCATCTACTTGGGCTATTCCAAGTCTTGGCTACTGCAAATAGCATGAAAATAAAAATAGGGGTGCATATATAATTTCAAATTAGTATTTCAGGTTTCTTTGGATATATTCCAAGAAGTGGAACCACTGGGTCATAAGGCAGTTCCATTTTTAATTTTTTGAGGAAAATCCATACTGCCTTCTACAATGGCTGCACCAATCTGCATTCCCATCAACTGTGAATGAGGGTTCCCTTTTCTCCACATCTTCACCAACACTTGTTGTTTGTTGATTTACTAATAATAGCCATTCTGACAGGTGTAAGGTGATATTTCATTGTGGTTTTAATTTGAATTTCTCTGATGATTAGTGGCATGTGAATCTTTACATTGGCCATCTGTATATCATCTTTGGAGAATTGTCTATTTTTATGTCATGATATATTGTGATTACTAAAGCTTCACAGTAATTCTTAAAATTATGTGGTATAAGTTTTCCAACTTCATTTTTAATAATTATTTTGGCTTATCTGTCTCCTTTGCATTTCTATATATAATTTTGAATGAAGCCACCAATTTCTACAAATCATTTTCTAGAAACAATTGTGATATTGCACTAAATCTGTAGGTAAATTTGGTAAAACTGAGATCTTAACTATATTAAATGTTATGAACATAGTATATTTTCTAATGATTTCTTGAACCTCTATCAACAATGTTATTTAATTTCAGAATATAACTATGAAACATTTTGATAAATTTTGTCTATGCCTTTAATATTTTTATCCTATTATAAATATTTATTGTTTTAATTGCCAATTGTAGGTGGCTGAAGGAATGGCACCAGGTGATAGACCGGTGGGATCAGACTGGACCTGGGTTTAGCAATTAGTACTTGAGTTCATGTCTGTTTAACTTCATACCACACAATTGTTCATTGTATTGTACAGAAATACAATTGTTCTAGGTCTGTGAAATATGCTGTTGGTATTTCAATGGGGATTACATTAAATCTATAGCTTGCTTTGGATAGTAGGGACATTTTAATGATGTTTATTCTACCAATCCATGAACACGGTATATTCTTCCATTTGTTTATGTCTTTCTCTATCTCTTTTTTCCAATGTCTTGTAGTTTTCTGAGTACAGGTCTTTTACATTCTTGGTTAAGTTTATTCCTAGGAATCTAATTTTTTTTTTTTTTTGGTGAAATGGTAAATGAGATTTTTTTTGTTTCTTTCTCTTTCTATGAGTTTATTATTGGTGTAAAAAAATGCCATAGATTTCTGGGTGTTAATTTTGTATCCTGCTACTTTGCTGAATTCATTTATTAAATACAGTAGTTTTTTGATGCAGTCTTTAGGGTTTTCTATGTACAATATCATGTCATTTGTGAATGACAATTTTACTTCTTTTCCAATTTGGATGCCTTTTATTTCTTCTTCTTGTCTGATTGCTATGGCTAGCATTTCTAATACTATGT
>NW_006290467.1:102725-103706 GCF_000327345.1 Myotis davidii
TATTTTTCTGAGGGTTGTTTTTTTTTTATCAAGAATGGTGTTGGATTTTTTCAAATGATTTTTCTGCATCAATTGATATGACCATGTGATTTTTATCTCTCAGTTTGTTTGTGATGTATCACATTTATTGATTTGTGGATATTGTACCATCCATCCCAGGAATAAATCTCAGTTGGTCATGGTGTATGATGTTTCTAATGTAATGCTGGATCCAATTTGCTAGGATTGTGCTAAGGATTTTAGCATCTTTGTTCATCAGGGATATTGGCCTGTAATTCTCTTTCTTTGTAGTGTCTTTATCTGGTTTTGGGATTAGGGTGATGCTGGCTTCATAGAAAGAGCTTGGAAGTGATCCTGTCTCATAATTTTTTTTTGCATAGTCTCAGGAGAATAGGATTTAGTTCTTTGATTGTTTGGTAAAAATCCCCGGTGAAGATATCTGGCCCAGGGCATTTGTTTGCTGGAAGTATTTTAAATTACTGCTTCAATTTCCTCCATAGTTATATGCCTCTTTAGATTTTTTTAAATATTCTTGATTGAGTTTTGGAAGATCATATTTTTCTAGGAATTTGTCCATTTCCTCCAGGTTGTCTAGTTTGTTGGAGTAGAGCTGTCCATAGTAGTTTTTAACAATCATTTGTATTTCTGTGGGGTCTGTTGTTATTTTGCCTCTATCGTTTCTGATTTTGTTTATTTGGGTCCTCTCTCTTTGCTTCTTGGTGAGCCTGGCTAGAAGTTTGTCAAACTTGTGTATCATTTAAAGAACCTGCTCTTGGTTTCATTGATTTTCTGTATTGTTTGTTTGTTTGTTTTTGGTCTCTATGTCATTTATTTCTGCTCTAAACTTTATTATCTCCTCCCCTCTGCTCACTGTGAGGTTTTCTTGTTGCTCTCTTTCTAATTCTTTGAGTTGTAGAGTTAGATGATTTACTACCTTTTTTTCTTGTTTTTTGAGATAGGCCTGTAGAGCTATAAACTTCC